>NC_057806.1:708287941-708426116 GCF_018294505.1 Triticum aestivum
TTAGCAAACAGGCTAAAGGAGGTGTTGCCGTGTTTATTGCGGAGGAGCAAAGTGCTTTCGTCCCGGGGAGATTAATCACGGAAAATGTGTTGTTGGCATACGAGTGTGTTCATGCAATTAGGAAAAGGAAGAGGAGGAAACCACTTTGTGCAATTAAGCTTGATATGATGAAGGCTTATGACAGGGTGGAGTGGACCTTTCTGGACAAGGTGATGACAAAATATGGTTTTTCTGCTCACTTGAGAGAGATGATCATGAGGTGTGTCATGACAGCGAGTTTTTCGGTGAAGTTAAATGGTGGTTTCTCTCACAGATTCGTCCCATCTATGGGCCTCCGGCAGGGTGACCCATTATCACCATATCTTTTTATCTTTTGTGTTGATGGCTTTTCAGCTTTGCTAAAACATGCTCAGGAGGAGAAGAAGATTAAGGGTGTCTCGTTTGGGTGCACTAGCCCCACGGTCACTCATTTGCTTTTCGCTAACGATAGTATTGTCTTCCCGGAGGGGTCCCAAGACAATTTTCATTGCCTTCGTGCTATCTTGCAGGATTGTGAAGTGGCTTCTCGACAAAAAGTTAACTTGGAGAAATCGGCCATATTTTTTGGGAATGGTAGTGCTGATGGGGATAAGGAGCTTCTCAAGCAAACTATTTGTATTTCATCGGAGGCTCTTAGTGAGAGATACTTGGGCCTACTAATAGTGGTGGGAAAATCCAAGGACGAAACGTTTAGATACATCAAGGAGAGTGCTAAGGGGAAAGTATCAGGATGGAAGGGCCAGGGCCTATCCAAGATGGCCAGGGAGGTATTGATCAAGTCGGGACTGCAATCTACTCCTACTTTCACCATGAGCTGTTTTCAACTCACAAAGAAAATGTGCGGGAATCTGCCTTCTATTTCTTCAAACTTCTGGTGGGGTGAGGCTAATGGTGAGAAACGAGTACATTGGATTGCATGGGATAAAATGTGTACGAGGAAGCAAGAAGGTGGACTTGGGTTCAGGGACCCAAAAGTTTTCAACCAAGCGTTGCTTGCTAAGCAAGCATGGCGGCTGCTGCAGGTACCAAACTTGTTGTGTGCAAGAGTGCTTAAAGCGTGGTACTACTCAGCCGGCTCCATTCTCAATGCCACTTGCCCTGATGGGGGGTCGTTCACGTTCAGGAGCATCCTTCATGGCCGTGACCTACTCCTGGAGGGGCTCATTTAGCGGATTGGTGATGGATTTCGAGTCCGTATACATCATGACAACTGGATACCGCGTAAGGGCAGCCAGAAGCCATTGGGCCAGGTGTTTGTCCCGGGCACAACTAGAGTCGGTGATCTACTGAATGAAACTAGCTCCGGGTGGGATCAAGATAAGGTGCAGAACATGTTCCCTCCAGCGGAAGCACGCGATATACTGCAAATATCAGTGGGGGCCGATGGTGGAGGACTACCTCGCATGAAATCGCACAAAGGATGGTGTTTTTACAGTCAGATCAGCTTACCACCTTGACATGGGTCTGAAACGGGCCAAAACAGGTAGCCTGTGTTCTTCATCCTCGATAGCAAATCATAGAGCTTGGATGAACTTGTGGGACACAGTTGCACCGGGTAGAGTAAAAATCCACACTTGGCGGCTTATTCGTAATGGGCTGGCGGTGGGTTCGGAGCTTCATAGGCGCAAGATCAAACACGGGCTGTTTTGTGTTGTGTGTGGAAGAGAGGAGACAAATTTACATAGTTTTTGGAGCTGTCCCCACTCTGCAAAATTCTGGAAAGTGTTGTACTCGGAATTGGGACCACCGGCGGCGATCCCGCTGAAGTCAGTAAGCTCCCAGAGTGCGCTATCTCAGTGGCTCATGACATGGTTTGCTGATGCTTCGGGTGATGCTCGAGCTATAATGGTGCATGGATTATATGCTTTGTGGATGGCACGGAATAATGCGCGAGATGGGAAGAGGATTGAGGAGGCGGGGGATACGGCTGCGACGGTTAGGAGACTCGTGGAGGAGTGGCAGCAGGTTAATGGCAGAGAGAGCAAAACCCCTCGAGTAACCCCGGTCCAGAAGTGGAGCGCGCCAGAGGATGGTTGGACCAAGGTGAACGTCGATGGTGCAACTAAGAAGGGAGGAGAAAAGGGGGGCGGGGACGTGGTTTTCAGGAACTCAAACGGAGCCTTCCTTGGGGGAGCATGCCACTTCTATCCAATGGGTGGAGACCCAGCAATGTTGGAGCTCCAGGCCTGCAAAAGGGCAGTGCAACTAGCGGGGGAATTAAACTTCGCTAAGCTGCACATTGAGATGGACTGCCAAGAGGTGGTACCCAAACTGCAGAGTGAGGAAAACGACTTCTCCGCGTTGGGACCATTGATCAAGGAAGTGAAAACCATGCTAGCGACAAGGGAATGGAAGGTTTCCTGGGTCCGGAGGACGGCGAACGGCGCCGCTCATGGGCTAGCAAAGAAGGGAGTAGCAAATAATCTTAGCAAGGTTTGGGTGAATGAACCCCCAGATTGTATTTTGCACGTTATTTCGGCAGAAATTCCTGCGTTTTATGAATAAATAGAGACATGGTTTGAATTAAAAAAAACAAAAACAAATTTCCAACAAACTTCCTTGCACGCGGGACTCCAGGAACGTCCGGGATCGGAGAACCAGGGTCCACATAAATTTCCAAGACTACATACAATATACGCAATCTAGCTACGTATGTGTATACTACGAGTATATAATAACCACGACGTACGTCCGCTTCCTGACCAAATCACACATCTCATCATCTAATCAAAACCGTAGCAAACTTGCATACATATCATCGTCTACGATCAATGGCCGCGTGGCCGGTGCGGGAGGAGGAGGTCCGCTGGCCGATCTACTGCGTGTTTGGTCTCGTCGGCCTCTTGATTGTGTCCGCCGGTTACGGCATCTATCTGGTCGTCACGGAGCCGCCGCCGCCGTGGTACTCCGTCGCGGTGGGCACCGTATCGGGCCTCGACCCGGCCACGGTCGACCTGCGGGGCGCGCTCGACCCGGCCTTCAACCTCACGATCCGCATCGACGCCACGCTCAGCGCCAAAGACAAGGCGCCCTACTGCCTGGACAGGGCCACGTCCGTGCAGGTCTCCTACCTCCGCGTGCCGCTCGCCGTCGGCCGGGCGCCCGAGCCGGCCGAGGGGACCTGCGCGGCGGCGGGGCAGCGGAGGGACCTGCCCGTTGTGGCGCGCGCGAGGGGCGTGGTCGTGCCGGGCTTCCTGCTCGACAGCCTCGCCGACGACGTGCGGCGCGGGGAGGCCGTGTTCGAGGTCACGCTCTTGAGCCCTCGCGTCGGCGACAGCGACGGCGACTGGAAGGAGATGACGTGCTGGGGCAAGATCGACGACGACGCCTCTCTTCAGACGCCATGCGTCAAGTCCTCGGTGGATGCCGGCCTGCCGCGCCGGTGCCCTGGACTCCCGGCTGCGTCCCCCGTCCGTTGTTCGGGACGACGTAGAACTAGCAGATGATGGATCGCCCGCTCCTATCTACTGCAACAACGCTAGCAGGATCTAGTAGTAGTACAAGCCATGCTGCTATATAAACGTTTTTATATTATGGGACGGAGGAAATAGATTTCATATACTCCATTAATTAGGTTGGACTAGCTAGCATTCTTGGATCATTAATTAGAACTCAAACACATGATTTAGTAGTAGTTATTTTTGTCACGGAAAAGCAGTTTGTGTACTCGATACCTGTTTTTTTACCTCGCACTTAGACTTTGTCTTGAAGTCCTACATTGTAAATTTGATCAAATTTATATTAAAAATATATCAATATCTACATTACCAAATAAATTTAATATAATATGTATTTCATGATGAATCCAATCATACATGTTTCTACCAGTTATGCCTCCTTAACAACAAAATAAAAAACATGTGTTTATAGTCCTAGATTTATTTGAAATTTATACACGTTTTGAGAAAAATTCTGTATTTGGATCTGCGCAACGTAGTGCATGTGCGCAGCGCCAGGAGAGCCGCCGCAGCAGTAGACGCCAGAGCAGGCGGCGCTAGCGGCAGGCCTTCCCTTGGGCTTCGCCAAAAGGGAACCAGAGCCGCCGCAGCAGTAGATAACTGTTTATTTTAAGTATTTCTGAATCATCATGTGGACCAAATGCATCGGTCGTATTGGACGCATGGACACCTCAAAAGCCAAAACGCGGGGCGCTCCTTCGTTCGGTCAACTCAAATGAACAAAAAACAAACAAAAATTGCGTCCATTTTCATCGGCCGGTTGGAGTTATCATGAGGAGACTTTGATGCGTCATGGGACAAAGAGGAGAACCGGATCCTCTAACATAGCGAAGGAAAGTCAGTTAGGGACTGTTAGTAGGTAGTTAGGAGGTTGTTTACTGTTGATATTTATTATAGATATAAATAATTTAAATTTAATTTTATTTCATCATCAATTAGTTTGTATGTAATTATTATAAATGTACACAGTAGATCATCAATTTGCAAATTAATTTAAGTCATTTTAGCCTTAATCATATGGATAGAAAGAAGAGAAATTAGGGTACTGCAACTTTTCTAACTTTCCTTCTCAATATTAGAGGATCCAGTTCCACAAAGAGGGCGGACAGGAAAGAGGCCAGCGACCCCTTGGAGTTGGAAATAAATGCGACTACGTGTCAGCGTACTGCGTACAAGTACTATTTTATAACGGAAATGTTAACGCCCACACGTGTGGGCGTTTGCATCTCGCCCACACGCGTGGATCCGCGTCCGTTTGTGAGCTCATGAATCTTGGCATGTTTCTAGTGCCACGTAGGACTGGCCTGGTGTGTGGGCGTTCACCCAGTCGCCCACACGGCCGTTTCACCACACAGGAGGGGCTGGTGTGTGGGCGTTCAACAGTTCGCCCACACGCCACTTTGCACGCACACACACAAGCGCTAGTGCACATGGCCCGCCTCCTCTCCCACACCCAAGCTGCTAGTTGCCATGTGTTTTGCAATGCACATGGCAACTGCCCCTAGTGTGCTTTATAAGCAGGTGTAACTTTTTTTTTACCCGAGTTTGTCATGTGTTTTGCAGGGTACACGACAACTGCCTAGTGTGCACGTAAGCAGATGGCAACTCTTTTTTACCGAGTTGTCATATGTTTTTGCATGGTACATGGCAACTGCCCTAACGTGCACGTAAACAGATGGCAACTCTTCCTTTTTACATAGCAACAGCCCTAGCATGCTTGTGAGCACATGGCAACTCTCTCAACTATCTAGTGTTAGTATGTGGCAACTCCTAAAGTTATGAAATCATGACAACTACATTAGATCAGACCATACGTGGCAACTGCAGTTGAGCAACCATGCCAACTGCAGTTGTCCGACATGGCAACCGTAGTTCAGCGACATGGCAACTGCAGTTAAACGAACATGGACGAGAGTCTGGACCATGGCAATTGCGGGCGCGCGGTGACCGTCACGCGTGGCATGCGGGACCAGGAGGTACGAGGCCTGACATACGGGCGTGTGGGCGTTATCAACTTCGCCCACACGCACGCATGTGAGAGGGATCAGGAGGGGAAAAAAGAGGCGTGTGGGCGCTAGTTGTTTTGCCCACATGTAGGTGTGTTGGCTGTTCCTCTTATACACCACACAAAATGTGTGGGCGGACTCTCTAACGCCCACACTTGTGACACTTATCGGCGTCCTTTTATAAGGATAAGTATATGCTCGTGCTTTGATTGTATTGTGTTTTTCCAACAAACTTCCTTGCACGAGGGTTTGCAGAGACATCACGGAAAACCAGGATCCAGATATAAATTTCAAGACCATGTACATATATAACCACGACGTAACCTCCGCTTCCTCACCAAATCACATACTATTTCATCGTCTAAACCCTAGCATACATATCATCTACGATACGATGGCCGCGAGGCCGGCGCGGGAGGACGACGACCGCTGCCAAACCTGCTGCTTCAATGGCTTCCTGGGCTCCCTCGTGATTCTCATCTTCGGTTACTGCTTCTATCGGATCGCCACGTTGCCGCCGCCGCCGTGCTACTCCGTCGCGGTGGCCGCCGTCTCGGGCCTGGACCCGGCCACGGACCTGCGGGGCGCGCCGCACGCGCTCGAACCGGCCTTCAACCTCACGCTCCGCATCGACGCCTCGCTCAGCGCCCAAGACGAGGCGCCCTACTGCCTGGACAGGGGCACGTCCGTGAGGGTCTCCTACCTCCGCGTGCCGCTCGCCGTCGGCCGGGCGCCGGAGCCGGCCGAGGGGACCTGCGCGGCCGCGGGGCAGCGGAGGGACCTGGCCGTCGTGGCGCGCGGGAGGGCCGTGGTGGTGCCCGGGTTCATGCTCGACAGCCTCGCCGAGGACTTACGGCGTGGGGAGGCCGTGTTCCAGGTCACGCTCATGAGCCCGAGCGTCGGCGGCGGCGACTGGAAGGAGATGACGTGCTGGGGCATGGTCGGCGACGACGCCTCCCTTGAGGCGCCGTGCGTCCATTCGTCCGTGGATGTTCCGCCGCCATGCCCCGGGACTCCCGGCAGACCCGGCTGCGTCCCCCGTCCACGCAAGGTTGTTCGCGACGACGTAGCAGATGAGGATGGACCGCCCGCCCCAATGCATGCGGGCACACCAGCAGAGCACAAAAGCTGGAGCATAATGTCCCAGTAGCACAACATGCCATTGCCATGCATGCAGTGCTTCTTGAAATAATTGTCACTGTTCAAATACATAATTTTGTTTTTTTCGTCACAATATGTAGTTTGCTCTTGGGTTCGGCACGCCTAGACATGTGTATTCAGTTCAATCTACTTCCTTGGTTGGATGTGGTCTTTTGCATGCATGGTTACGTTCCAAAATGTACACAAATATACTTTTTTTTACGGAAGAAACTTTCAATCTATTTGTAATCAATGTTGGCAGTAAAAACAACAGAGTTAGGAAAACTTACAACCAGGTCAAAGGGGCAGTTCGTGCCCTTGCTCAATACAACCATGGACATGCTGGGTAGATCGAGAGGCATATTCGATCCTATCCAAGATCAAGCAACTTCATGCCGAAGTTCGAAGCACTGAAGACTAGATAGTCTGTGCTCTTTTGATTGATCTACGCTCCTCCCTCTGTTGAGCTGTAACTTTTTTACTTATGTACCATTGGTTTGTAACCCCTTAATTTTGTCACTCTCTGGTGATGACTTTATTAATGTAAAGACGGACGTTTCTTGTGCCTGTTTCTAAAAGAAAGTTTGAATGATAAATTGATAATGTCATTTGCTATGTGGAGAAAGTAAAAATGGAGAAAGCGACCAATTCATGAAGAGAAGAGCGTGAATATCTCAAACTTAACTGTTACTCCCTCTCTAAAAACTAATAAAAGATCTTTTAGATCATTAAAGTAGTGATCCAAAAGATCTAATATTAGGGAGTAGATGATATTTAATTCAGTTAATTACTCCCTCTGTCCCATAGCTTGCAAAAACATCTTATATTATGGGACGGAGGGAGTAGTAAGTTTGGAAGTTTTCCGTGCAAAAAACAAAGTAAATCTTGATCGAGTTTGGTGAATGAAATTAGCGAACCGATTGTTGAGGGTTTTGTTGAGCGAAATGGAGTAATAATGGGATCAATGTTTTTCTTTTTGAATTGATAATGGGATCAATATGTTGAAACATGCATACCCTCCAAATAAAAACATGAAACATGCACGCATGGGTAGTGTGCTGTACAGTCCATGTGCATGTGCCCAAAGGCCAAATCATGTCTACTTAAGGCCCCCGGCTCGATGTCACCTTCACTTGCTATCCAGCTCCTGCTACCCTAACAATGGCAGTGGCTGGTGCCCCACCTGTTCTCCAGCTCCTGCCCCAACAATGGCAGCTGATTCTAGCCATCCTCCTCGTCCCACTCGGCTTCCTCCTCCTTCGGGGAAGGTCGGGCTCCGGCCTGAAGCTCCCACCGGGCCCCATGAGGCTGCCTTTCGTGGGCAACCTGCACCAGATCGGGCCACTGCCGCACCGGAGCCTGGCTGCGCTGGCCCGGCGGCATGGGCCTGTGATGATGCTGCGGCTGGGCATGGTGCCGACGGTGGTGCTGACATCGCCAGAGGCGGCCCGGGAAGCCCTCAAGACCAAGGATGATGACTGCAGCAGCCGTCCCCTGTCGGCAGGGCCAGGGCTGCTGTCCTACGGCTACAAGGACGTGGCCTTCTCGCCGTGGAGCGACTACGTCCGCGAGATGCGCAAGTTGTTCATCATCGAGCTGCTCAGCAGGCGGCGCGTGCAGTCTGCCTACTACGCGAGGGATGCACAGGTTTTTTTCTTTTCTTTTTTCTCACAGCTGCAAGGAGAAGATCTTTATTTCTTTGAGGGATGCAAATGAGAAGATCTTGATTGAATGTTTTGATTATTTCAGATCGACAAGCTGATTGAGACCCTCACCGTGGTGGGGCCGAACCCGGTACCCCTGGAGGCCCACATCTTCGCCACCATGGACCGGATTGTGGGCTTGTTCGCGTTCGGCGAGAGCTACGCGGGGGAGCAGTTCAAGGGGCAGTTTGTGCCCTTACTCAACGCAACCATGGACATGTTGGGTAGCTTCTCTGCCCAAGACTTCTTCCCCAACGCCGTTGGCCGCCTCATCGACCGCATCACCGGCGTCAAAGCCCACCGCCAGAGGGTCTTTCGTCAGCTCGACCGCTTCTTTGAGCATATCATCGAGCAGTGCGATGGGAGAAAGGCCACCGGCGGCGGCGGATCGGACCTGGTGCAGGAGCTGCTGGACATCATGAAAAGGCCCGCCGCCTCCGCTGCAGGAACCTTCACCAGAGATCATGTCAAGGCCATTCTCATGGTAACTAATCAACTAGTACTCCGTCTGTAAAGAAATATTGATACATGCATGCAGGTCGTTTTTTTAGCCAACTACACCAAAATACGTCTTACCTTATTTTATTTTGTTAGTACAGAGGGAGCTAATAATGCTGCACGTTTTGTTTGTTCCAGAACACATTCATTGGTAGCATTGACACCACCACAGTGACCATAACCTGGGCAATGGCAGAGCTGATCCGGAAACCAAGGGTTCTGCAAAGGGCACAACTTGAGATTAGGACTGCCGCTGGAGGAGGCAGCAGAGTGCACCAAGCTGACATGCCCAAAATGAGCTACCTGAGGATGGTGCTGTCCGAGACCCTACGGCTGCATCCCCCAGCAACACTACTCGTACCGAGAGAGACGCTGCGGCCGATCCAGGTGGCTGGCTACGACATCCCAGCCAAGACCCAGGTCATTGTCAATGCGTGGGCCATCAGCAGGGACCCTTCCGCGTGGAAGGACCCCGAGGAGTTTAACCCGGAGCGGTTCCAGGACACTGACGTGGACTTCAACGGCAGCCACTTCGAGTTCATCCCCTTCGGCGCGGGCCGCCGGATCTGCCCCGGGCTGGCCATGGGGGTGGCAAACGCCGAGTACATCCTTGCCAACTTGCTCTACTGCTTCAACTGGGCGCTGCCCAACGGGGTGAGCCGGGAGGGTGTGAACATGGAGGAGGAAGGGGTGCTCACTTACCGGAAGAAGACCTCACTCATGCTCGTGCCAACACCTTACCACCCAGCCCAGGAGAAAGAGGAGGAGTATTAGTACTCACTTATTTTTCTATATATTCTGTTCCTCGTGCATTATCATTTGTTGTTGTTGTTGTTGTTGTTGTTGTTGTTTATTTTAATAAATCAATATGAATAAAATTCTCAAATTCCGTTCCCCGTACATCTAAATTATGTGGTTATATATTAATTTCAGGCATATTGAAAAAAGTGCCACCAATAATCACATAATTTAGTAATACATTGATTGATTATTTATGATCGTTTTATGTCACCTACGCACGATAATGCTTTGCTGGGGCATCTCAAATTACACAATTATATACAAATTAGAGGCATTTCAGAAAATGTTTCACAAATTATTACTGCATATAACAGTCAATTTTTCATTTCCAAGGGATTTTCTGCATTAGCCATGGTTTAAGTTCCTCTATCGTTGCAATGGACACGCCGTCTCGACTCGACACTCTCCGAACTGGCGCCCTGGCCCATAGTGGGGATGTACCCTATCTAGTTAGGAAGGCTTCTAATTCTGTTTTCACTGCTGATACAAATTAATTTGTACTTATATCTAGCAACTCCTTTGTAAGACACAGGCGAAGAAGTTAACTTTTCTATACCATTCATTTTTAGATTATGATATTCAAGACCGGCCAATCACCATTCTTATATTTATGTGGAGTTATGCTCTTGCCAACTTAATTTAGTACTACATCGGTTGATTATGTGTGATCATTTTATGTCACATACGTATGATATTGTTTTGCTGGCACGTCTCAAAATCACGAAGTTATATAGGAGTATAAATTAAAGGCATTTTGGAGAAGTTTCACAAATTATTTGTGCCTATAACGGTTGACTTTTCATTTCCAAGGGATTTCAAGTGCTTCTTCATTAGCCATGCTCTAAGTCCCTCTATCTTTGCAATGGACACACTCTCTCGACGCTCCCCAAGCAAATGGTGTGGCGCATCACGGGGATGTACCCTCTCTCTAGATAGGTTTCTAATTGTGTTGCCTTTGTTGATACAAGTTGATTTGTAGTTACATCTAGAAGATCCTTTTTGAGACATGAAAAGAAAAATCAACTTGTTTATACGATCCATTTTTAATTTAAGAAATTTAAGATCGCCCAACCATCATTCTTGTTTTTTCTTTTTTTTTGTGCTCTTGCAAACATAATTTAATACTACATTGATTGATTATTTGTGATCATTTTATATCTCATACGTATGATATTTTGTTTCTCACACGTCTAATCTCACATGACATCAATTAATTAGAGGCATTTTGCAGAAGTTTCACAAATTATTAGCGCCTATTACGGTTATTTTTTCCCCAAGAGATTTCAAGTGCCTCTGCATTGGCCACTTTGTAATTCCCTCCATATTTGCGGTGGACACACCATCTCGACGCTCTCCTAGCTGGTGCCGCGGCGCATCCCGGGGATGTACCATCTTGGTTTGTGTTAGGGTGGATCATGGTGACATGAGAGACCAAGTTTGAGCGCTTGCGTTCACAAGATTACCTCTCGTCGGCACCAAGTGGGGGACCAACACTATAAGTCTTGAATCATCCTGATGGATTATCTGGTTTGTGAGGCAGGTGCCACATAAAAATTCGGCATTCGGTATTTAAAAATCACAACACCCAACATGTAGGTGGCGTGGTGTTCTGACCCTTCCCCGCGTGGTTTTAGACGATGCACCCATGTATTAGTGGGGCTGGCCGGTCTACGACATTGACTGACATCAAGAGGGGGTTGGCCATGGTGAATTTCTCTTGGTTTGTATTAGGTTAGGTCATGGTGACATAATAGACCAAGTTTGAGTGCATGCGTTCACAAGATTCTGCCAAGTCGGCACGAAGTGGGGATCCAACACTCTAAGTCCTGAATCTTCCTTCCAAACTATCCTGTTCGTGAGGCTGGTGCCATATCCAAGTTTTGTATCAGGTATTTAAACACGACACCACCCTTTCATCTATATATTTGGGCAACATACAGGTGGGGGTGGTGTTTTGACCCTTCCCATGCTGCTTTCGATGATGAGCCTATTCGTGGGGCCCGTGTGGTGTACGGCGTTGACCGATAGCGAGAGAGGGTAGATCATGGTAAATTCCTCTTTGTTTGTGTTAGGGTAGATCATGGTGAAATGCCAGAACAAATTTGAGCTCATGCATTCACCAGACTCCCTCCTATTGGCATAAAGTGGGAGACTGCCACTCTTGCTCCCGAATCTTCCTGCCGGGACTTTCTGGTTTGTGATGCAGGTGTCACGTGAGAGTTGAGAATTGGGTATTTAAACATCATACCAACCTTTCATACATATATTTGGGCCTCATATAGGTGGTGGTGGTGGTCCGATCCTCCCCGTGCGGTGTTCGATGATGCGCCGATCCATGGTCCCGCCGGTCTACAATGTTGACCGACAATGAATGGCGGTAGACAATGGTGAATTCCTCCTGGTTTGTGCTAGGTTAGTTTATGGTGACTCTCTAGACCATGTTTGAGCGAATGTGTTCCAAGATTCCCTCCCGTCGGTTTGAAGTGGGGGCCCAACACTCCAAGTCCTGAACCTTTCTTCGGAAGGGTCCATTGGTCATAGGGATTTTCTCATGGTCATGTAACAACCTTTAACACTCATAAATAGAATTGTCCAGATGAAATCACCCCTTTGAAGAAAAACTAGCAGGGGTAGATGTTTTGGGGCTTACCGAACAAGGGATTCATCAAATCGCGTTATTAAGGGTCAGAAGTACTTATACTTTTGCATGTGATCCTAATATGGATATACTAGGGGTGTGAAGAGTAAAAGGAAATACTCCACAACATTAAAGTAGCGACATGGAGGTAATTAATCAGAGAGAGATCATGAAATTGGGGCATCAAAAGGACGATGAAAATTAGCCCATGAAAAATAGGTGAGAAAAAGGGTTAAGAAATGAAATACAACAAGTAAATATAAATGCAATGCAAAACATTAAAAATCATTTTTGCAGTAAAAAATAGGTTTACCAAAAATCGGCCACTACTAAGCCGAGTGCCTTTTATCGGGTAACAGACTTATATTTCCCCTAATTTATAAATAAAAATGTAGGTAAAGTAAGCTGAGAACCTTATACAGGGCCATCAACCAGCTCCAAGATTGCCATGTGGCAGGGAAAGTTCCGAGGCTTTTTGTAAGCCGAGTGCTTTTTGATCTCTATATATGCCTAGTGTTTTACATAAGCCGAGATATTTTTTTGACCAGTACTCGGCCTATCAGATATTAAGCCGATTATGGTTTGCGTTGCCGTGTGTCTTCAGAGTGATTCTCGGCTTACTTGCTTATAAGCCGGGTACCTGTTTTTTGACACTCGGTCCAAATGTTGGTCAACGTGTGATTTTCCTGTAGTGCTGCATTGCATACCTCGGGGTCGTTACAATTACTCCTACATGCCACCGGCAACAGGGGTGCTAGCTGCTGTGTTGCCTCGATCGACTTCACTCGACTGATCGCCCGCATGGGCACCCGCACCATCATCTTCTTCAGCAACAGCAGGGTAAGGGCAAGGAGTGATCCGGCCTGTGTCTGTCAGAGAACCCGTGCCATGACATGGCATAGCATGGCATAAACAGTAGATGACCTGACCGACCGGCAAACCATAGCGCGCGGCACAGCCATGCCCATACTTTATTCAATCGGAGGTATGGAGAATGAGACAGGCAGGCATGAGCGAGTCAGTGAGTGACAGATGAGTCCCATACGGTAACCATACCATCGTGGTTAGGGATCCCAAACATGAGGGCCAACTGGAACTGCAAATGCACCATCCCTATCTATCTATCTATCTATCTATCTATCTATCTATCCTGCAGCAGAAGCACACCCACCTGACCTTGTCTACCACACCACACCCACCAGCACAATGAAATGGAAGCGTCAATGTGCACAATTCACAACATTAATATCTCACACAACCAAATCGAAACGACAAATGAAGTGAATCCAATATGTGCACCGCGGCCTCAAGAATTCTCCTATCCAAAAACAAACCCTAGTTCCCGTGGTGGGGTGCCACTAGGGTCTCTCGGGGGTTCTTCGACGCATCCTTTTTACTTGGACCTGGGCGACCCGTCTGGGCAGTCCATAAGGCCAACTCCACCGTGCGACCCTATCCTGTCCGCCCCCGTCCGTTTGGGATAAAAGGAACAAACGAGACGGCCCAGCGCGCGGGCGCAAACGGACTTTTGTCCGCTTTGTATCCGCTTTCGACCCATCCCCGGCCCAAAGTTGCGCCGGTTTGGGGTGAAACGGACAGCGCGCGCGGTTTCGCGCGTGGTCCTCCCTTGCCCGCCGTCGTGGGGAAACAACCCGACGCCCTGGCGCCAGTTCCCCCAAAGGTGAAGAGCACCCGGAGTCCAGCGCCTGGGTCGCGCAAGCGAAAGCCGCGGTCGAGTGCAACGCCGGAGGAGATCGCCAAGTTGGACGCGGAATCGGCAAGAGGAGGAACGGAGAGCGGCCGTCAAGATCAATGCCCCGCGGCCAAGTTCGCCGCCCAGCACGAGGAGCTGGAGGCCGCGTGGTGCAAGCCGCTCCGACGAGAAGGAGGACCTCGTCAACAAAGCGCACGCGCATCCTCATGCTTGGCATGGGCGTCCGGCGGGGTTCCATGCAGCGGCCGTCGGCCGCGGCGAGCACAGGCTCGTCGATTCGCCCTGGCCTATGCACTGCCAGTCGCTCGACGTCGCGCGCTTCGGCCCATGTCAGCCCGGCTTTCCTCTCCGCCCAGGCACGACAGCCAGACCCCCGTTTCCTTCTCCGGCGTCGCCAGGACGTGGGCTTGTTTCGCGCCGTCCACCACCACGCCCCGCGGCCGTCATCGACATCAACGTCACGCCTGGGTCCAGCAGCGGCGGGCGGCCGTCCGTCGAGATGCAAAGAAAGCAGGCGCGTGCACCGTTCACGGGCACCATGCCGGCCTCCGCCGTGTTGTTTGACGGAATGCCAACCTCAACGCCGACGGTGGACGACCCCTTCTACAACCAGTACATGGAGGACGTGATCTTCCAGGGTGGGCATGGCCGTGCCTACGACCCCGAGGAGACCCAAAGTCAGGATGGCCGCGCCCAGTACGTGCCCGATGAGGAGGCCGACGACCGTGCTGACTATGACCATGGTGATTCGTGGCATGCAGACGACGACATCTATGTCGAAGGTGAAGATGAAGATGAAGCCAATGATGTTGATATTAGTGGCGCTCCATTGTTCATAGACGAGCTCACCCAAAGAGCGGAAGCACAAAAGAAGCGGAAGAGCATTCGCACCGGTTCATATACACAAGATGAGGACAAGTTGATTTGTCAATGTTGGATGGAGAATAGCCAAGATCCAAGGACCGGCGTGCAACAAAAGGGCATTGTTTTTTGGACGAGAGTCCACAAAACATTCCATGAAAGGAAGATGTTTGAGCCCTACCAAATTACAAGCAACCGTGGCATCGGTTCGATTCAAAAAAGATGGTTGTTCATCCAACAAGAGTGCAACAAGTATTGTGCCGCATTTGAGAGCGTTGAAGCACGGCCCGTGAGTGGTCTCGGCGTTGGGGACATGGTATGCTCTTCTCTTTCTAGCCCTTTCCTTGCTACGGCCATGATACTTCGGCCGTGTATATGTTTGCATGTTCACTTGTTGTTGATCATGTGGTGTAGGCATTTCAATCTTTGGAGGCATTCAAGGCCCGACACAATGACAAGCCATTCACTCTTACACATTGTTGGACGCTCATCAACAATTTCCCTAAGTTCAAGGATCAATACCGTGAACTTCAAAGGAAAAGAGGCAAGAAAATGACCAAGTTCGCCGGAGGTGGGGATGGCGAGGCATTGAAGAGGCCGAGGGGCAAGACCAACTCCAAGGTGGACGACATACGTGACGCCTCAACCATGGCCTTGCATGAGACTTTGCATGGCATGATGTCACATAAGGATGTGAGGGACGAGAAGAAGCGGCAAAGCAAGGACGAGCAAATGAAGCAATACCTAGACCTCCAAGGAGAGAAGCTTGAGATGGAGGAGGCGACCAAGAAGAGGAAGATAGACATGGAGGAGGCGGCCCAACAAAGGCAGCTCGACATGGAAGAGGCCGCCCGGCAAAGGCAGCTCGACATCGAGGCCGACAACGTCAAGCCCAGGCAGAGGCAGCTCGACATCGAGGCCACCAATGCCGCCACCAAAGTGAAGAAGGTGGCCCTTGAGATCATGAGCGTGGACTTGTCGAAGATGAGCGACAGGACGAGGGCCTGGTTCGAGGCCAAGCAGAAGGAGATGCTCGACGCCGAAGGCCTGAAGTAGGTCGTTCGATCGGCGTGGCCGTTCTTTTTGGAGGCTGGCATGGGTGCCGCCCGCCCGCTGGGCCGCTGGCAGTGTGCCGGCGAAAAAACATTCACTTTGGAGGCCGGCTGTGTTGCCGGCCGCTGGCTGTGTTGCCGGCGAGGACAACTATTCATTTTGGAGGCTGGCTGTGTTGCCGGCGATGGTCGTGTAGGCCGCTGGCTTTATTGCCGACGTGATGAACTGGGGTCGTGAACTGGGGCTTGGCATTTGAAACGTCCCTTTTTTTTTAAAATAGACGCGGACAGGATGGGGCAAAAGGATGCGTCCGCGCGGTGGGCGCACGACCACCGCATCCTAGGACAGGCCCGGACACGACCCCAAATCCCTACCCAAAGGGACAAAACCAGGACAAAATGGACGCCCATTTGGAGTCACGCGGTGGAGTTGGCCTAACGGCTGGACCATGTGCTTGCTGGTGTCACCGTCATGGGGCAGCTTCGGACGCGCCCGCCCGCAGGAGCCTTTTCTCGTGCTGCCCATACGGCGGATGCCAGGGTCATCCTCCCTCTATACAGATGGGCCCTCATACTCCTGAGAGGTCTTGTCCCCACCCTTTCCTCCCCTCGGTCGTTCGTAACCGGTGGGAGAAGGCCAACATCATGCAGAAGACGATACCGACTGGCCATGTCGTCCCTCGGACAAATGGTTTAAGGAAAACAGAGCCTTAGCCCCCTACCCAACGCGCCTGATGTCGGAGTATAAACGAAGGACACTAAGGATCAAGTATACCCTGTATTTATGTGTTTGGCCAGGGGCTAAAATGCTTTATTTCCCTCCAAAGAGATCCCACAAGAGACACGGCAATTTTTATACAATTTTAGGTCTCCATGGATAGCGTAAAACCCTACATCCTGTTCTTGATATTCTGTAAATGAAGGAAATAGATAAATAAAACTCTGAAATTCATGAAACTTGGGAAGTGGGCATCCAATGTGGTCTACTATGGATGAAACCTTCAAAGGATCAATTTTCAAACTTATTCAAGGTACTTCCCCTGGTTGCCTAGTTGTGCACAGTTTTGATTCCGAGTGCTCAGGGCTCACCAGAGTTGAGCTCATGACTGCGACGAAGCTCAGGCCCCGGTGAAACGGTGTTTCAGGAAGCTTTGGACGAGGTGGAGGTGTCTGGGATTGCGTGTCTTGACCCGATCTGAGAGGGGCCCCGAATCACTGTGTCTTATGTGTTAGTCCATAGATCAATACCTGACACGCACAATCGATGATTAAATAGTAAGATTACATCACATGTCATAATATTACATCGCAAATCAAATACTTTACAATACACATCTATTTTCTCATGGCCCGGCTTACAAAACAATCGTGCAACGGAGAGAGTGTTCTAGTCTAGTGGCGTCCATCCACTAACAGGTAAGAGTTGAGTATAGCATGGTAACCCTACTTCATATCTCTCATTCGACACGGTAATTCCTATTGGAAATATGAGCAAATAACTACGAGATTTAATCCGAATAAATAGAAGATAAATCATGACCACAACAGCAGAGATTAAACTAATCATCGAACTAGCATAGCAGATGAACATATCACATCTAGGGCACATACTAGAAGCATGAATTCTACCACGATCTCGAACAAGAAGGAGAGAATCACATACGGTGCAGCGGGTGCAGCACCGCCGGCGTTGACGTTGTCGCCCATGTCGTCGAGGACGAGGTTGCCGAGGTCGGGGAAGAAGTCGTCGTTCGCGAAGTCGTCGCTGCCAGCAGTCGCGCGAGTGCGCTCCCCAAAAACCTGATCGCCCCTCTCCCGTACAGGATCACGAGAGCCGGGGTTCCGGAGGCCTGCTGTCCCTTCTCGCGGTGCACGCCGGAAGGAGGGATGGAGAAGACTTGCTTGGCGGCGCAATGATCTGGAACGGTGGTGAGAAACCATACGAAGCGGCATCGGCTAGGGTAGACGTCTGCCTGACTATATAGTGCGGGCCGGGTAGGTCGTGGGAGTAAACCCCACGTCCGAGTCGTCACGATCCAAAAGAATCGGAAACGGCTCAGTAATTAACGCGTCCGTTAATTACTAATTAATGACTCATTAATTTTCCCATGCAGCAAAAATATAGACAACGTGCATAGCTCTGTCGTCGGCTCGGCTCAATCCCGCAACCCGCGCGCGTCGTGACGAGGCATGGCGAGGCGAGCGAGGAGGAGGAGCGCACGTGTAGGTCTCCTCTTCTCATGCTCATACAAGTGGTAGAAGAGCTCACCTTATATAGAGGTGCAACTCTCTCTCAACTTCCGGGGTGGGATTAAACTTTAGCCTCACTCACTCCACTCACATGTGTGCATTAATGGGCCAAGAGAATTTCAGAATTTTAGTTGGGCTTTGGGCCAAAGGCCTACTAGCAAAATTCCAACAATCCCCCACAAAGTCTCATTGGCACATCTCATCATTTAGTTCCAAGACATTGTTTTATATATCGGTGCTTAGTGGAGACCGTGAAGTTGAACTTCCACTTAAAAATTTATGCTACACTAGATCACAACTTGAATAGTGGACTATGCCTTGAACTACAAGTTTTCTGTGAAACTAGTTTCACACAAATTCTTGACCGATACTGGGCTGCCGCAAGGCTTCCCGCGGGTGGAGCGTATACGTCATACTCCAGGGCCTTTCATGAATTTATTAGAGAACACCCAATTCTCATAGACTGCGACGTTAACAGTCAAATTTATATAGGTGTGTTCCTCAGAAGATGTTCTACAAGACAACATCTCTGCTTACCCGAATAAGCCACTTGGAACACATTAAGATAAGTATCAACCTGCCATGCAGATCAGGAGAGTATTGCATCTTCACGGAGTGGGATAATTAATATAGGGATACTCTCCTCCCAGCTGACCAACAGCTTGTCTCCCACTTCTACTTCACGGGATCTCCGATCACATAGAGTGGGTTACCACTATGGACAACTCATGCGGTGGGTCTCAAACCCATCTCCATCGATGCATTATCTATCACATTACGTGATAGACCCTTTGTGAAGGGATCTACCAAGTTTTTCGACGTTTGGATATAATCCAACGTAATAACTCCAGAGTTCCTCAATTTTCTGACAGATTTTAGTCTCCTCTTCACATGCCTTGAGGACTTCATATTGTCCTTAGAACTGTTTATCTTGACGATCACAATTTGATTATCACAGTTCATCAGGATAGGGGGTATTGGTTTTTCAACCACAGGTAAGTCCATCAAGAGTTCACGAAGCCACTCTGGTTCAACAGTGGCAGTGTCTAATGCTGTGAGTTCTGCTTTCATAGTTGACCTCGTTAAGATGGTCTGCTTGCAAGACTTCCAGGAAACAGCGCCACCACCAAGTGTAAAAACATAACCACTTGTGGCCTTAATCTCATCAGCATCAGATATCCAGTTTTAGTCACTATAACCCTCTAGTACCCTTAGATACCCGGTGTAGTGAATCCCATAGCTCGCGGTGCCTTTCAAATAGCGCATAACTCTCTCAAGCGCATGCCAATGATCATCTCCCGGTTTTGACACAAACCGACTCAGCTTGCTCACAGCAAAAGAGATGTCAGGCCTTGTGGCACTCGCCAAATACATAAGCGAGCCAATAATCTGAGAATACCTCAGTTGATCTCTAGCAATCCATCGATTCTTTCGAAGCAACACACTAGCATCACATGGAGTTGGAGAAGGCGTGTAGTCTCTATACCCAAAATGACTCAAGACCTTTTCCACATAATGAGACTGAAGCAGTGTGATCCCACCATTCTCATCTCTCAACAGCTTGATGTTTAAGATAACATCAGCTACTCCTAGATCCTTCATCTCAAAACAGCGAGATAAGAAATCCTTAACCTCCTTGATTAAATCAAGTTTGGTTCCAAAGATCAATATGTCGTCGACATATAGACAAAGAATAACTCCTTCGCCCCCACCATAGCGATAGTACACGCACTTGTCACCATCGTTTACTACAAAGCCGGCAGCAGTTAATGTTCTTTCGAACTTCTCATGCCACTCCTTAGGAGCTTGTTTAAGGCCATATAAAGACTTTAATAACTTGCACACCTTTCCTTTCTGACCAGGTACTACAAAACCATCTGGCTGATCCATGTAAATTTCCTCCTTCAACTCTCCATTGAGGAAAGCCGTCTTAACGTCCATTTGATGAACGAGAAGACCATGTGAGGCAGCCAGTGATAGTAGCACCCGAATTGTGGTCAGTCTAGCCACGGGTGAGTAAGTATCAAAGAAGTCTTCACCTTCTTTCTGGGTATAACCCTTGGCCACAAGCCGTGCCTTGTACTTTTCAATTGTACCATCAGGTCTAAGCTTCTTCTTGAACACCCACTTACATCCTACAGGTTTGCACCCATAAGGACGGCCAGTGATCTCCCAGGTACCGCTAGCTAAGATGGAATCCATCTCGCTACGTATAGCTTCCTTCCAGTAGTCATCATCAGGAGATGCATAGGCTTCTGAAATAGTCCTGGGTGTGTCATCCACGAGGTACACAATGAAATCATCACCAAAAGACTTTGCAGTCCTCTATCTCTTACTCCTCACAGGAGTTCGATTGTTACCCTCAACAGGATTCTCAACGTGTTCCATCGCAATGGTGGGTTCAGGAATTACAGTAAATTCCTCACTAGATGGAGTAGGTATCTCCTGATTTGATGAACTCGACATATCCTTCATAGGAAATATGTCCTCCAAGAAAGTTGCATCATTTGATTCCATAATCGTACCAACATGCATGTCGGATACCTCAGATTTTATTATCAAAAATCTATAGCCGATGCTATGAAAAGCATAGCCCAGAAGAACACAATCCACGGTTTTTGGTCCCAGCTTGCGCTTCTTGGGAATTGGTATATTGACTTTCGCCAGACAACCCCAAGTACGTAGGTAAGAGAGTTTCAACCTTTTCCTTTCCCATTCCTCAAATGGAGTCATGGTCTTATGCTTTGTGGGAACTCGGTTTAGGACATGACACGCAGTCATTAGTGCCTCCCCCCACCATTCCTTGGATAGACCCGAAGTGTCTAACATGGTGTTAACCATATCATTTAGAGTTCGGTTCTTTCTTTCGGCTACCCCATTTGACTGGGGTGAGTAGGGAGGCGTCCTCTCATGGATTATACCATGTTCCGCACAAAAAGATCAAATTCATTGGAAAAATACTCTCCACCACGATCAGACCTAAGCCGTTTAATTTTTCGATCAAGTTGGTTCTCTACCTCAGCTTTATAGTTTTTAAAGAAAGTCAAAGCCTCATCTTTTGATTTCAGAAGATACACATAACAATATCTAGTGGAGTCATCAATCAATGTCATGAAGTATCTCTTTCCACCTTTTGTCAACATGCCATTCATCTCATAAAGATCAGAATGTATAAGCTCTAGTGGCGCCAAGTCTCTTGCCTCTGCAGTCTTATGGGACTTGCGAGGTTGCTTAGCTTGCACACATACTTGGCACTTGGAGCCTTTGACAGTAGAGATTTTCGGAATTAAATTCATATTGGCTAACCACGTCATGCAACCAAAGTTAATATGACAGAGTCGTGAATGCCAAATATCAGACTCATTATTGTGGCAAACATTATTAATAACTTTAGTGCAAATATCTGACAAAGATAGGCGGAATAAGCCTCCGCACTCATAGCCTTTTCCAACAAATTGTCCACACTTAGAAATTACAACTTTATTGGTTTCGAAAACCAACTTAAAACCATCTCGACATAAACGGGAACCGCTAACGAGATTTTTATTGATGGACGGCACATGATGAACGTTCTTCAGACGCACAGTCTTCCCCGAAGTAAACTTCAGATCGACCATACCAACACCTCGAACGATGGCATGTGACCCATTCCCCATCAGCACGGGTGAAGTCCCTGTTGCCTGGTAAGAAGAAAACATGGTGGCGTCAGCACAAACATGTACATTGGCACCGGTGTCAATTAACCAATCAGGGGATTGAAATAGTGAAAGGATGGTAGGAAAAATACCGTACCCTGATTCCTTCATATCAGTATCACTGATGACAACATTAGCGGACTTGCCGCTCTTCTCATGTTCGCGCTCGTCAAAGCGGTTAGGACACTTCGGAGCCCAGTGATTAGGATCACCGCAGACATGGCAAAGTCCCTTCCCCTTCTTATGAGAATTCTTCTTGAAGTTGGTAGAATGTGATGGCTTGTTCTTTGTATCAAACTTGCCTTTGCCCTGAGTTTTGTTCTTATTGTTTTTGAACTTGTTGGGCTGGGAGTTCTTCTTCTGTACCATGTGGGCACTAGAACCTCCCTCAGCAACTCGAGCACGTGTGTCCTTTGCTCTCGCCTTCTCTTCAACATCAAGAGTACCAATGAGATCTGCAACGGAAAACTCCCGTCTCTTGTGTTTCAGGGAAGTAGCAAAATTGTTCCACGAAGGTGGAAGCTTGGCAATGATGCTTCCGGCAACAAATTTGTCCGGCAACACACACTTGAAGTACTCAAGTTCTTTTGCGAGTGACTGTATCTCATGAGCCTGCTGTACAACAGGGCGCTCATCAGTCATCTTGTAGTCATAGAATTGCTCCATGACCTACAACTCGCTGCCGGCGTCCGAGGCAGCAAACTTGGCCTCGAGCGCAGCCCACATGTCCTTGCCGTTGTCAAACGACATATACGAATCCACAATGGAGTCATCAAGAACACTCAGAAGAGCGCCTTTAAAGAGGGTATCGATCTTCTCAAAAGCTTCCAGCTGTGCTGGATTAAGATCGCCCTCAGGCTTGCCCTTGGTGGCATCATAGCAGCCCATGGTCTGAAACCAGTAGACTGCTCTCGTGCGCCACCTCTTATATTGCGCCCCCTTAAAGGCAGGCAGCTTCAGATGCGCAACAAAACCACTCAGAGTAAATTGCCTATAATCAGGTTTTTGGATTGTTGGAAATATGAGCAAATTACTACGAGATTTAATCCGAATAAATAGAAGATAAATCAGGACCACAACAGCAGAGATTAAACTAATCATGCGAACTAGCATAGCAGATGAACATATCACATCTAGGGCACATACTAGAAGCATGAATTCTACCACGATCTCGAACAGGAAGGAGAGAATCACATACGGTGCAGCCCATGTCGTCGAGGACGAGGTTGCCGAGGTCGGGGAAGAAGTCGTCGTTCGCAAAGTCGTCGCTGCCAGCAGTCGCGCGAGTGCGCTCTCCAAAAACCTGATCGCCCCTCTCCCGTACAGGATCACGAGAGGCGGGGTTCCGGAGGCCTGCTGTCCCTTCTCGCGGTGCACGCCGGAAGGAGGGATGGAGAAGACTTGCTTGGCGGCTTAATGATCTGGAACGGTGGTGAGAAACCATACGAAGCGGCGGTGGCTAGGGTAGACGTCTGCCTGACTATATAGTGCGGGCCGGGTAGGTCGTGGGAGTAAACCCCACGTCCGAGTCGTCACGATCCAAAAGAATCGGAAACGGTTTAGTAATTAACGCATCCGTTAATTATTAATTAATGACTCATTAATTTTCCCATGCAGCAAAAATATAGACAACGTGCATAGCTCTGTCCTCGGCTCGGCTCAATCCCGCAACCCGCGGCACGTCGTGACGAGGCGTGGCGTGGCGAGGAGGAGGAGCGCGCGTGTAGGTCTCCTCTTCTCATGCTCATACAAGTGGTAGAAGAGCTCACCTTATAAAGAGGTGCAACTCTCTCTCAACTTCCGGGGTGGGACTAAACTTTAGCCTCACTCACTCCACTCACATGTGTGCATGAATGGGCCAAGAGAATTTCAGAATTTTAGTTGGGCTTTGGGCCAAAGGCCTACTAGCAAAATTCCAACAATTCCTGCAACATGATATGTTGCGGCCACCAGGGTTAGTACATTGAATGTACTAGCAAGCTTCACCAGGTAGTAGGCCAAACTCAGTTATGCATTTGGGGTAACTGGAGTTCAAGGCTCTTTGCATAAAATAATTTTATCCAACTTTTGTAATAGTGGTCTACTCTAGTAGATGGACATACTATCTCATACAGTATTCCTGGACAAATAGTCTGATACAGCTATCCATAGTGCATGTTTATATATTGGGCCCATGGTCTCACACAGCTACCCTAGACCATCTCCACATGTTAACGATGTTCTCACATAAGGCACCTGGGTTAGTCAATATTCCCTTGGTTCAACCCATCAAATTTTACTGATGAAGAGGTGATGAGATAAAGTTGACAATTCTGAGTACAATTGCTTAAAGGCTGTCTGTAACCGTGGACACGGCTAATCATCAATTTTATACACTCTGCATAGGTTTGTGTACTTTATCCGCAAGACCTAGTCACACCCTTGTGTTACTAAACTTCTCTTACGAAGTAGCTTGGTAGACCAAGACAATACTTTTGTGAACTAGTAGCCCACGCGCAATGGCAGACCCAAACCAAGCTACTACTAACTACATTAGCTGGTCATGAAGGAGGGGTTCGTACAATTTACTTGGTCAAGACAGAGTCCATACCGAGTCACGGTTACATAGGAAAGCAATTCAACCTTGAACTCATATAATCTCTTTGATACCTTGGTGGCATTCCAAACCAAAATAATCTACACACTATTGACCCAATCAATGCTAGTCTCGATTCATTAATTATGTTGTAGTTAAATAGTCATTTGTAAAGTACCCTTTTGGCCGTTGTTCCTAATCCATGTAATAGCAGCAAATCAAAACTACATGGTGGTTACAAGGTTAGGACAATTGGAAATAAGTTTTTGCTACTGGTTCTTGCAAGGATGCCATGCAATCCTATTCATGCATTCCTAATTGGGAACTTCTACGTGCATGTAAAATAATAGGTGATAATGATCAAATGTTTCACTTGCCTGATATTGACGATTCTTCAGTCTCACAATCTTGATTTATTTACTCTTCACTCTCCATAAAATCTAGCTAAATAAAGAGCAATCGCAAACAACCATACAATCAAACATACAACAAGTGTTGTGCATTGTGTTGGTGTCGTTGTGTTGTGAGATCAAGTGTCATGTGATAACTCATAAGAGTTTAGGAAAACAACATAGTGGTTGTTACATGGAATACATGTGACATAAGGGTTTACATGCAAGTTTTATATGTGATGCCAAGTTGTGGTTGCCAAACTCATTGAAAAGAATCTTGCAACTCGAGTCATGGTCTAAGAATAGTGGATGACCAATTTCATTTTCGAGTCTGAATGGCAATCCAAACTTGTTGACCTTTCATGGACCTGAATACATACTATGCTTGGCCACGGTTTATGCTTAACTTGGTTTCAAAAAATTTGAACTAGGTTCAGCTAAGTTAAATAGATTCACTTAAATTTGAATTATTAAAGCTACGTGCGCATTCAAATTAATTCAGAATTCACTAATGTTGGTTTGGTTCATGAATTCATTCGCCTTAAGGGTTCATACTAAGTAATTAAATGACTCTACGTTTCCTTTATTGTTTATCTAAACTCAATTTAACTTAAATTCCTAAAGTCAAACAATAATCCAAGTTGTTTTCTAAAGTTTAATTCAACTAAAGTCAAGTATAAATCCAAGGTTAGTCACTATAGTCCCTATAGTCAAATATAAATCCAAGAATGTTTTCTAAACTTTATTTCCAAGTTTCATTTAAGTTTGAGTTAAACTCAATTTAACCCCAATGACTTCCACTAAGTTTCAATTTAAGGTTGGTACACATGGTGCATTTTGACTTGCTGGTACGTGTTCTCCTAAGTGTGTGTGTGTGTGTGCGTGTGTGTGTGTGTGTGTGTGCATCATTGGATCTAAACGATTGGCTACCCTAAAATGCTCACCACATGGTAGGTCGTTGGAGTTTTGCCGGAAAACGCGAGCATTGGTGCTAGCTTCAAAACTCATCTGATGGCACTCCGACAGTCTCCAGGGGCGGCGGAAGGCGCGTACGAGCACGAATCGTCGGTGTGGGGTTGTAGGTGGTGCTAGCTGGTCATGGATTTTCGCCTGGATTAGGGGGTACTCACCATGTTGTCTCCCGGCCAGGAGGGCCGGGCCGAGGACACCATGTGGCGGTTCATTAATGGGCCACTTGGAGATGCCCATGATGTATACAAGCAAGACTCCATAAGACTTGGCGCACAAAACGAGGACTTCTAAACCCTACGCCTCTGGTACATTATATAATTTGAGGCTAGGCTAGTCAAAAGATCATCTCATATTCATTGGAATCATACAATCTCATGGTAGATACTTGTACTCCCTCCATTTCTTTTTAGTTTGCATATAAGGTTTGGTCAAAGTCAAAGTTTGTAAAGTTTAACCAAATTTGTGGAAAAATATTATGCCGCTGCTTGGCTCGATCTCGATCTCGACTCCTTATGTAGTCGTGCTCCATGTGCCTTCCTGATTTGGCACTCATAGTCTGAGTCAACAGGCTTGGGAGCTGGTGGTCTAGCCATACGAATAAAGTGGTCAATCTTTTCCTTAGGCACTTTCTCCCTTGGCGGCGGTGTCGGTTTTGGTCCAAAATGGGCATCCACTTGGGCCTTCACTATGGCTGCGTTTTGCTCCTCGGTCATGTTGTAAGGCCTCAGAAGAAGAGGAGTGAGGCTTGGACCATATTGAAATCGCTTGCCTCCGCCTGTACGAACCGTAGATGCGGCGGCTCTCTTCCTCGATTGCTGAGGCAGCGAAGATGGCTGACATGGCTGAGTTGGAGCAGGAGGAGTGGCCTAACGCTGTGCCGGACTTGAAGGAGAAGGAGTGGCCTGACGCGGTGTCAGACTTGAAGCAGGAGGAGTGCCCTGACGTTGTGCCGGACTTGAAGTAGGAGGAGTGGCCTGACACTATGCCGAACTTGGAGGAGGAGGAGTGGTCTGACTCGTTGGTGGACTTGGAGGAGCGGGAGTCTGCTGACGCGGTGGCGGACTTCGAGGAGGAGTCGGTGGCCTTGGAAAGATGATGCAATCCTTTCTCCATGGGATGATACGATGTTTGGCCTCTCCCAGTGTGTGCTCCTCGTCACCTCCAGGAATGTCAAGCTCTAGCCACGAATATTGGTCCACCACTTCATCAACCTGGACACGAGCATAGCCAGCTGGAATCGGGTTGCAATGGAAGGTTGCTTCAGAGGAATTTGCATAAGCAATGACGTCCGAAACCTTCATGGTTATGTTCTTCATTTTGAAGTGTAGCTCATAGTTAGTGTTCTCCATGATGTCATCCACAGGGTATCTATCCAGCAGTGCGTCACCCAGGGTGGAACCCATGCTGCTTCTCGGCATGGATGGGACGGTGCTATCCAATGCTGGATCATCCACTAGCTGCTGCCACTGCTGAGACCCCCTTTCCTGGCTAAGTGAGTCGATCTGCTGCTGCTGCCGCTGGAATTTGAGTACCAAGTCTGCGTGCGCTGATTCTAGGCCTTGAAGGCATTCTGCTTCCTGCTTCCTCTGCTCCTCCTCCAGCTTCCTCTTCTTCTCGTCCTCCATCTTCCTTCTTGCACGGGTTCTGTAGTCGGCGTTCCAGTCCAAAAAGCCCTCATACCACGGAACAACGCCCTTGCCTCATGTTCTTCCCGGGTGACGATGACATGTACCCAGGGTAGGGCAATAGACCTGATCTAAGTACCCTTCCCAAGGACACTGCCCTATAATCGAAGACATTCAAAGGACGACAAATTCTATAGACTGAAATCACCTCAGGATGCAATTCACTCGACCATGAGTTCCACTTGGACAACCCAATTCCATTCGACCAGGATATAATCATTCGACCACATCAGAAACCAATCGGAGTACAGAAGATCTATGGTCACTCTGGATGGCAACGGTCAAGCGTTCACTCCATAGTCTTAAGGGCCATTTATATCACTTTAATGCTGACATTACCAGTAACGTCCACTAGTAGAAAAAGGGTCAAACGTGAAGCACATTAGTGCCGGTTTGTATTTGAGCCAGCACTAATGTATACATTAGTGCCGGTTCCAACGGCTAGCCGGGCCGCTTTCATTAGTACCCGTTCGTGGCGAACCTTTAGCACTGGTTCGTGCCACGAACCGGTACTAATGAGAGTGGTGGCAGGATGTTGTCAGACTGGGGCCCCTCCAGCCCCTTTAGTACCGGTTCTTGGCACAAACCGGTACTAAAGGTCATCCTACATAAACCCTTCGTCCACCCGAGCTCGCTCTGTTCTTCCCCTTTCCCCTCTCCTCTCTGTTCTTCCCCTCTTCCTCTCGAGCTCATCACACATTTTGCCCAAAATTTGTCAAGATTTGAAGGCCCCCATCCATTCAAATGATCACAAAGGTTAGCAACTTTGTCCTTTCATCTCTCATTGCTAGATTAGCTCTTGCAATGCTTTATATAGTGATTAATTTGTGAGTTTAGTAATTTGGGAGGATATATATATATGTGCTAGTATTTGATTTATATGCAATTTGAGGTCAAAAATAACACTTAGTTTGCATATGTAGGTGTGGTTTACTTAGTGCCTTCTAAATCTCCGTTGTAACCACCGTCGATCGCCCGCACCGTCCCGTCGCTGGCACCACCTTGTGGTGAGCCTTTTGTTCATGAAATTTTATATAAAAATTGATGTTTGTGTGATTTGGATATATAGTTACTCGTATAATTATCTTACCCGTACGTTGTTTGTTATACATATAGTGCCATGGTTTTGATATCCGTCCCCGTCGGCCCTCCTCCTTGTTATGATTCGGATGTGGTATATATATTCTCTTTTAAAACTAGTTGCATTTCGTGTTTATGACAAATTATGCCCATCAAGTTCACATAGATATTTGTATGTAGGAGGTAGTTGAACCGGAAATTCCAACCGACCCTATTGTCGAGAGGTTAAATTTAGTTGAAAGAGAAAACGAGGATTTGAAGGAAAAATTGAAAAGAATTGAGGGGAGAAGATGGAATTGGAGTTGCATGTTGCCGATGTCGTCGATGATCACAAGATCAAGATGGAGAAAATGCGCTTGAAGATTAGAAAGATTAGAAAATATGCCATCGATAGTGAGGCTTGGTATCATTATGCTGTTGGATCCATTGTTACCTTAGTTGCGATCTTGATCGTATTTGTTGTTGCATTTAAATGCTTTAGCTAGAGAGTTATTTGTTTGTTGCATTTAAGTGTTGTATGAACTTTATGTATGAACTTGTATTAATTTGGTCTATTCGGTGTTGTGTAATGAAGATGAGCCAGCAATGGATGTACGATGACCGATGCTCTCCCCAGTTCGTTGAGGGCGTGCATACTTTTCTGCTTGCGGCTGAGGCAAACAAGCGGGCGGATGGTTTTATGCCTTGTCCATGTGCTTGCTGTAAGAATGGTCACAATTACTCTACGTCAAGAACCATTCACGTCCACCTGTTTAAGTCCGGTTTCATGCCCCACTATAATGTTTGGACCAAGCACGGAGAAACAGGGGTTATGATGGAAGACAATGAAGAAGAAGAGGATGACGACAGCTATCCTGGCCATGGGTTCCCTGAATACGATGATACAACAATGGGGGAAGAAGCTGAGCCGGTAATGCGGGAAGAAGCTGAGCCGGCAATGCGGGAAGAAGCTGAAGAAGAGGCATCAGATGAGCCCGTTGATGATCTAGGTCGGGCCATTGCCGATGCAAAGAGAAACTGCGCAAGTGATTTGGAGAAGAAGAAGTTGCAGCGCATGTTAGAGGATCACAAAAAATTGTTGTACCCGAATTGCATAGGTGACAAGAAAAAGCCGGGACCACACTGGAATTGCTGCAATGGAAGGCAGAGAATGGTGTATCTGACAAGGGATTTGGAAAGTTGCTGGTAATGATAAAGGATATGCTTCCAAAGGACAACGAATTGCCCGAGAGTACGTACGAAGCAAAGAAGGCTGTCTGCCCTCTAGGGTTAGAGGTGCAGAAGATACATGCATGCCCTAATGATTGCATCCTCTACCGCGGTGAGTACGAGGATTTGAATGCTTGCCCGGTATGTGGTGCATTGCGCTATAAGATCAGCCGCGATGACCCTCGTGATGTCGAGGGTGAGCGCCCCAGGAAGAAGATTCCTGCCAAGGTGATGTGGTATGCTCCTATAATACCACGGTTGAAATGTTTGTTCCAAAACAAAGAGCATGCTAAGGCGATGCGATGGCACAGAGAAGACCGTAAGAAAGACGAAAAGTTGAGAGTACCCGCTGATGGGTCGTAGTGGAGAAAAATCGAAAGAAAGTACGGGAAGGAGTTTGCAGATGACGCAAGGAGCGTATGGTTTGGTCTAAGCGCAGATGGCATTAATCCTTTTGGGGAGCAGAGCAGCAACCATAGCACCTGGCCTGTGACTCTATGTTTGTATAACCTTCCTCCTTGGTTGTGCATGAAGCGGAAGTTCATTATGATGCCAGTGCTCATCCAAGGCCCTAAGCAACCCGGCAACGACATTGATGTGTACCTAAGGCCATTAGTTGAAGAACTCTTACAACTGTGGAATGGAACAGGTGTACGTGCGTGGGATGAGCACATGGGGGAAGAATTTGACCTAAAGGCGTTGCTGTTCGTGACCATCAATGATTGGCCTGCTCTCAGTAACCTTTCAGGACAGACAAACAAGGGATACCGCGCATGCACGCACTGTTTGGACGATACCGACAGTATATATTTGGCTAATTGTAAGAAGAATGTGTACCTGGGACATCGTTGATTTCTTCCGAGCAGGCATCCCGTAAGAAAGAAAGGCAAGCATTTCAAAGGTGAGGTGGATCACCGAACGAAGCCTCGCCACCGTACTAGTGGTAATGTACATGATATGGTCAAGGATTTGAAGGTGGTCTTTGGAAAGGGTCCTGGTGGACAACCTGTTCCGAATGACGCTGACGGACGCGCACCCATGTGGAAGAAGAAATCTATATTTTGGGACCTGCCCTATTGGAAACACCTAGAGGTCCGCTCCGCAATCGACGTGATGCACGTGACGAAGAATCTTTGTGTGACCCTGCTTGGCTTCTTGGGCATGTATGGGAAGACAAAAGATACACCTAAGGCACGAGAGGACCAGCAACATATGCACGGAAAAGACGGCATTACATCAGGGTCATGCAAGCTACGCTCTTACCAAAGAAGAGAAGGAAATCTTCTTTGAATGCCTACTCAGTATTAAGGTACCGTCTGGCTTCTCATCGAATATAAAGGGAATAATAAACATGGCAGAGAAAAAATTCCAGAATCTAAAGTCTCATGACTGCCACGTGATTATGACACAACTGCTTCCGGTTGCATTGAGGGGGCTTCTACCGGAAAACGTTCGATTAGCCATTGTGAAGCTATGTGCATTTCTCAATGCAATCTCTCAGAAGGTAATCGATCCAGAAATCATACCAAGGTTAGAGAATGATTTGGTGCAATGTCTTGTCAGTTTCGAGTTGGTGTTCCCACCATCATTCTTCAACATCATGACGCACGTCCTAGTTCACCTATGCGAAGAGATTAATGTTTTGGGTCCTGTATTTCTACACAATATGTTCCCCTTTGAGAGGTTCATGGGAGTCTTAAAGAAATATGTTCATAACCGTGCTAGGCCAGAAGGAAGCATCTCCAAGGGCCGTCAAAATGAGGAGGTCATTGAGCTTTGTATTGAATTTATTCCTGACCTTAAGCCGATTGGTGTTCCTGAATCGCGGCATAAGGGTAGACTAGATGGAAAAGGCATGCTAGGAGGGGAACAAATAATATGTATGGACGGACATTCTCTCATTGAAGCACACTACACAGTTCTACAAAATTCCTCCTTGGTGGCTCCGTATATGGATGAACACAAGAATTTGCTACGCTCCAAACACCCGGAGCGGTCTGATGACTGGGTTACACGTGAACAAACCAGGAGTTTCACCAGCTGGTTGCAGACACGTACCATGCATGACACCTCTATTGAAGATGACCTGTACTTGCTGTCCCAGTTACCATCTTCGAATATAATGACTTTCAAAGGGTACGAGATAAATGGTAATACATTTAACACGATTGCCCAAGATAAGAAGAGCACCAACCAAAACAGTGGTGTCCGCTTTGATGCAGAAACCAAGACGGGAAAGGAAACATATTATGGTTATATACAAGACATATGGGAACTTGACTATCGACGTGGTTTGAAGATCCCTTTGTTTCAGTGCAAATGGGTCAATATGACACGAGGCGGGGTAACGGAAGACCCGTAGTACGGAATGACAACAGTGGATCTCAACAATCTTGCGTATGCAGACGAACCATTCGTCCTAGCCAATGATGTGGCACAGGTTTTCTGTGTGAAGGACATGTCTACCAAGCCAAGAAAAAGAAAAGATAAGGAAGCGAATGCATCGTACGATGAGCCAAAGCGGCACATAGTTCTTTCTGGGAAGAGAAACATCGTGGGAGTGGATGACAAGACAGACAAGTCAGAAGATTATGAAAAGTTTGATGAAATTGCTCCATTCACAATGAATATTGACCCGAGCATCCCCTTAAATGATGAAGATTTTCCATGGTTACGGCGCAAAGGGACACACGCGAAGAAAAAGTTTCACACCCAAAGATCTGGGATGTGATCGGCTTCACTATCATCACTTTCTTCTGTGTTTCACACCCAGAAGGGAATCTCTGTAATAGTTAGGGTAGTTAATTATGTGTTTTGGCATTTGAAACGCGAAGAAATTTTATGTGCAAACAAATTCTTTCATGCCTTTACTGATTTTTAAAGTTAAGTTATTCACAAACTAGTGATTCACACTAATTTCAAATAATTCAAAATTTAAACTATTCAAATTTGAAAACTACGGGCACTAACAGAAAGTTTGTAATTTTTTGTACCTAAAGCAAAAATATTCACAAAGAAACTCTAAATACACAAAAAAACAACTCAAAAATAAATAAAGCAAAAAAAATAAAAAATAAAAGCCCGCCTACTGGGCCAGAGCGGCCTGCATATGACTAGAAACCCAACCTGTTGTTGGGCCAGGATGCAGGCCCGCAAAGGCCCAATAGGCCCACAGGGCAGTACAGAACATGTAGGCCCAGTAGGCCTGCTTTGGAGAGGAGCTCGAGAGAGCTACCGCACTGGGGTTTATAAACCAGTGCGGACGCCCCTCGGCTAGCGAGGTGGGACTAAACTTGCCGCACCGCACCTGCGCCAGCGCACCCCCTTTAGTGCCGGGTGGTAGCACCAACCGGTACTAAAGGGGGGTCTTTAGTACCGGTTGGAGCCACCACCCGGCACTAAAGGGGTGCGGTCCCCACCGCTTGGCCTGGCCAAAACAGGCCTTTAGTACCAGTTGGTGGCTCCAACCGGTACTAAAGGTGTTTTCTATATAAGAAAACACTTCGAAAAATTTCGTCAGTTTCCTCTGCTTCATCGCCGCCGCCTAGTCCCGCACCGTCGCCACCCCCGTCGCGCCGTCCCCGTCGCACCGTCGCCACCCCCGTCGCGCCGTCCCCGTCGTGCCGCCCCTGTCCTCGTCGCGCCGCCCCCATCACGCCGTCTGCGTCGCCGACCTGTCCCCGTCCCCGCACCGGCCCGTGTCCACGTCCCCGCACCTTCCCGCGTCGCCGTCGCCGTCGCCTCGACCTCTCGCCCGCGCTGTGAGCCCATGTCCCCCCTCTCCTCCCTCCAATCGAAGCCACCACGCCGTCGACGCTGTTGCCTTGGCTCGCCGTCGCCGTCGCCTCTGCACACACGCATGCATACACAAACACACACATACACTCAAACACACACACAATGTTTTTAGTTTTTAGTTTTTCTGTTTTTAGTTTTTAGTTTTTAGTTTTTTTCTTCTGTTTTTTCTGTATTAATGTTACAGAAATCTTAGTTATATATAGAAATGTTAGTTATATAGAAATGTTAGTTTTTTCTGTATTAATGTTATAGAAATGTTAGTTATATAGAAATGCTAGTTTTTTCTGTTTTTTAGTTATAGAAATATTAGAAATGTTATAGAAATGTTAGTTATATAGCATTGTTAGATATGTTATAGGAATGTTAGTTATATAGAAATGTTAGAAATTCTAGTTATCAAAATCCAATCATTAAAAAAATGTTACTTTTTGCGGGCATATAGCTAGCATTTGTTCTTGACGATGCCCGGCCCGCATCCTCGCTGTCGACCCGTCCGCGACGACGTCCGGCTGACCCATGTCCGGGACTGGGCTCCGCCGGGCTGGCACTGGGAGGTGCTGCCTGGAGGGGCGCCGCTTGATGAGGAACCCGGCCCTGGGTCCCGTCGTCGACCCTGATCTCGTTTGGTGGCGTTCGCGTGGGCCAGTTTTGGTGCGGAGGGAGCCGGCCCCGCCGGAGGAGGTACGTCGCCGTGTCAGGGAGGAGGACAAGCACGTCCATCGCTACATGGTTGCGTTAGAGGGCGGCAGGTTCTCCAATACCTGGCAGTTTCTTCAGGGATCTCACTTCAGCTATGATCCTGTGAGGGTTCCTTCTCTTTGGGTGTCCACCGCCCGCGCCGCAGGAACCGCGAGTGTCCTAGATTCTTCTGTAGTATTCGATCTTTATTAGCTACCTAGCCAGTGATGTACTCGATATATAATATTCAAGACGATGTATTCGAAATTATATATTATTCGAGATGATGTATTCGAGATTATATCTATTATTCGAGACGATGTATTCGAGATTATATCTATTATTCGAGATGATGTATTTGAGATTATATATATTATTCGAGATGATGTATTCGAGATTATATCTATTATTCGAGACGATGTATTCGAGATTATATCTATTATTCGAGACGATGTAATTTGAATAGTAAATTGTTTTATATTTCTTTTGGCATAGTTAAATAAAAGCTATGGCGGACAATACCAACAGAGAGGGAGAACAGACCATGTTCGATATAATACGTGGGCCAGATGATGATCAGAATAAAGAAGATTATGACGGCTCCAAATTTCTAAACAACACCGGAGAGGGTGATATGATATTCGATCGCGACGACTGAATTGATGAAGTCATGAACTACGATTATGACAACACTGGAGAGGTATATATATTTATATAAACAGGCATCTGATGATCATCACATGTTTTAAATGAGTTGAAGATATATTAACGAACCGATCTTTCTTCTTTCAGCCATCCGGATCGAGCAAATCTTCAGGCAAAAGGACGAAATGAGGCCCGAACAAAAAGTTGAAGGAGGGCGTAAAGTATAATATCGAGGCAATCAAACGTAATGGCGAACCATTAGCGCCTAAGAAGATTGCGGACAAGTTCGTTCGTTAGTGCGCAGTTCTTGTGAAGGACCAACTCCCGATCTCCCTTCAAGAATGGAGAAAGCCAGCAAAGCCACGTCCAGATCTTACTTTTGTCGACGACAGACAAAAAAGTCTCTTTGGGATACTCTCATGGAACATTTCACCCTACCAGATCATTTCACAGAAGCAGATGTGCAGAAAGTCAAGGACGCTGCTCTTAGGAAGATGGCGGTTGCATTCAAGAACCACAAGAATTGTGAATGGGACAAGTACATCAAGGGAGGAAGGAAGACTCCAGTATTCGAGGGAACACTAGAGAATCAAAGTGCTCATTGGGAAATTTCGTGAAATTCAACGATTCAGAATTATCTAAGGAACGGTCAAGAATAAACAAGGCCAATGCCGCAAAAAAGGATAAGTCCCATAAGCTGGGGCCAGGTGGCTATGCGGTGGGAATGCCTAAGTGGGATAAGTCTGAGAAAGAGATGCTGGATGCAAGTGTCACTCCAGAAACATTGAGCTGGCCCCCCAGGTGCAGGACTTGGTTCTATGCGCATGGGGGGGGGAGTTGGACCCGAAGACATGCAAAGTTTCCAAGAAGGCATGTCTGGACGGAGCCGAAGATAAGCTACTTGTTGCAATAGAAGAGGCTCGGTCCGGGTTGTTCGAGCCCAACAGAGAGAACGACGAGCTTACGCGTGCCCTGGGAAATCCTGAACACCCAGGAAGAACACGAGGCATGGGCGCTATTCCGTGGTATGAGGGGTTTTCTGACTGGAACGCCGACTACAGAACCCGTGCGAGAAAGAAGATTACAGAGGAGAAGAACAGGAAGATGGAGGAGGAGCAGAGGAAGCTCGACTATGAACGCCTTCAAGGCCTAGAATTAGTGCACGCGGACTTGGCAATCAAATTCTAGCGGCAGCAGGAGCAGATCGACTCACTTAGCCAGCAAAGGGGGTCTCAGCAGCTACAGCAGCTAGCGGATGATCCAGCATTGGATACAACCGCCCCATGCATGCCGAGAAGCAGCGTGGGTTCCGCCCCGTTTGACGCAATGCTGGATAGATACCCCGTGGATGATATCGCGAACACTAACTGCGAGCTACACTTCAAAATTAAGAACATATCCTTGAAGGTGGCGGACGGTGTTGCTTATACAAATTCCCCCGATGCAACCTTCCATTGCAACCCGATTCCAGCAGGCTATGCTCGTGTCGTGGTTGATGAGGTGGTGGACCAATATTCGGGGCTAGAGCTTGACATTCCTGGAGGTGACGAGGAGCACACACTCGGAGATGCCAAACATCGTATCATCCTATGGAGAAAGGATTGCATCATCTTTCGAAGGCCACCGACACCGCGTCACCCGACTCCTCGTCGAAGTCCGCCACCAAGTTAGCAGACTCCCGCTCCTCCAAGTCCACCAACGCGTGAGGCCACTCCTCCTCCTCCAAGTCTGGCAAAGTGTCAGGCCACTCCTCCTCCAAGTCCGACACAGCATCAGACATCCACTCCTCCTCCAAGTCCGGCACAACCTCAGACCACTGCAAGTCCGGCACAGCTTCAGGCCACTCCTCCTCTTCCAACTCAGCCCCGTCAGCGTCTCCGCCGCCTCAGCAATCGCAGAAGAGACACCCCGCAACTATGGTGCGTAGAGGTACGAGTCGAGGTCATAGTACAGGAAGTACAGGCGGAGGCAAGCGATATAAATATGGTCCAAACCTCACTACTCCTCTTCTTGTGAGGGCTTACGACAGGACCGAGGAGCAAACCAATGCCATAGTGCGGGCAGAAGTCAACGCCCATCTTGGACCGAAACCGCCACCGCCGCCAAGGGAGAAAGTGCCTGTGGAAGTAGTTGACCACTTCATTCGTATGGCTCAACCACCAGCTCCTAAGCCTGTTGACACAGACTATGAGCGCCACATCAGGAAGTTACATCGACAACGTCTACAGAAGGAGGCGAGCTCGAGCTCAAGCAAACAACAAGCAGCTGTCAAAAAATGCGGGAAAACCATTGACCAGCTGGGAGAACAGGCGGCGCAATCGATCCCCCCGCTTGTTGTGCCGCCAACAACACGTGACAGTATGCGCGCCCAATATTATTGTGGACAAACAGTTTATGTTCCCGAGGTGGGCGATGTGGTAATAACCCAGGAGCATATAATGTAGGCTGAAACTCGCAAAATCACTGTTGGACAACTCCTCGAGATCGAGGACATGCCTGTGCTTAAAGAGGAGGAAATAAAACGGAAATATGCCCGGGGCCAACCTTTGGTCAAGCCAGAAGAGGTCAAGAAGCTCCCAATGAGAATGTATGAATTACATGAATGGTACATGGACATTACCAAGAGATCTGATCGAGAGTCCCTCATGGTGCAAGTCAAGAAGGATCATTACTACCATGGGAAACCTGTGACCGTTGAGTATTCTGAACTGTTTCAGTTATACAATCAAGATGCACTCGACAAATCTATCGTCAGTTGCTATTGTCTGTAAGTGATTTCTTTCTGTAATTTAAGTCTCAAGCTAGCTGTAGTGATCCTTTTGATCAATCATTACCTGTAATTATCCTCACTATATTCTTTTCTGTGGTATTATGCAGGATGAAGATGTATGAAATGAGAAAAGGTGGACGCTATGGCATTGGGTTCATTGACCCAAACACCGTTAATGAATACACATGGAAAATAAACATGCATTATGAAAAGCAGGTAGAGGACAGCATGCTAGAGTTCTTGAAGCGCCTCAAATACAATGAAGATATACTACTTCCTTACAACTTCCAGTGAGTCACACTTTCTTGTACTACAAATTCTCTGTTTTTGCCTACTAGCTAGCTACATGTTTTTGCTTACATATGCTCGCTTAATTAAGACATGCAAACTTGTGTGCATGCAGATTTCACTGGATCTTGTGTATCATTAAAGTTGACGCCGGAATAGTTCAAATACTGGACTCGCTACTCCAAGCAAATAGTGACTATAACATCTTGTTTGGGATAGTCAACAGGTAATTTCAATCATTATTAACTATATATCTCGGCCTATTTAGTTCGTCATTTCATGATATGAACTATTTAATAACCCCTTTATTCATTTTCTTTGTCGGCGGGCAGGGCTTGGGCAAGGTTCATCAGCGTCACAGAAGGCGAATGGAAACGACAGCTGAAGTGGTTTTGACCCAAGGTAAGTAATTAAGTAGTACTAGCTAGCTAGCTAGCTGCCATCTCTTTAGTTATCATGCTTGATTAATTATTATCTGATCAAATTAAATTCCATTCTTGTAATAAAGGCCCTGAAGCAGGTGCAGGGGACTGATCTGTGTGCATTCTGCGTTTGCGAGAACATTCGCATGATGGCATCCGAAAGGAGCAGATCTCAAAGACATGAATGGGTACGCTTGTCAGAACACTATTCACAATTTTTACACCATTATCGATATCTAGTCACACAACTAATACACATGCATATTGATCTCCTTCTTAACAGTTCAAAGAGGTGCGGGACAAGCTCCTAGAAACGGAGCGCGTAGAAGAACTTCAAGAGGAAATAGCGGGATTTTTGCTCGACCAGGTCATAAATCCGAAGGGAGAATACTATTACCCGCTACCGCCCCCATCGACTAGGTCATGAACCACTTCCAATTGTCATCGTGCTCCAAGGGCACTAATTAGGCTAATGCCACTGGCTCCGAAGGCAACATGCATATGTAGGAGAAATTGTATATAGCTATACATGTGTGTATGTGTTAATTAATATGGTGGTTTGTGAGACATTGATGATATATATATGATTGGTTCTACTAGAAATTCTATTTATATATATATATATGCATAACGTGTACAATGTGTAGTACCGTAAAATACCAGCAAATGAAAAAGAATTAAAATGGAAAACACAAAATTAAATGAAAAAGAAATCATAAAACCAAAAACCCCCCAAACATTTTAGTACCGGTTGGTGTTACCAACCGGTACTAAAGGGCTCCCGGCCCCCGCAGCTGGCTCGTGCCACAAGGTTGCCCTTTAGCACCAGTTCGTGCTGAACCGGTACTAAAGGGGGGGGCCTTTAGTGACCACACTTTAGTGCCGGTTATGGAACCAGCACTAAAGGGCCTTACAAACCGGTGCTATTGCCCGGTTCTGCACTAGTGGTCCCCTCTTTATGTACATTGAACCCTTTGTTACGGGGGATGGCTGGGGTCCTGGCGCACTCTATATAAGCCACCCCCTCCTTTGAGACAAGGGTTCGCACCCCCTGTAACTTTACGCATAATCCAATCGACCAGCTCCGGGCACCAAGACATAGGGCTATTACTTCCTTTAGAAGGGCCTGAACTCGTAAATCTTGCATGCACAACTTCACCGTAGCTAGGATCTTGCCTCCTCATACCTACCCCCCATTCTACTGTGAGACTTAGAACCACGACAGTTGGCGCCCATCGTGGGGCAGGTGTCTTAGCGACTTTCCGGTGAGGCTGCAACTTGGCGCCCACCGTGGGGCAGGTGTCTTAGCGACTTTCCGGTGAGCTTGCAATTTTTTCGAGTCCTATCTTCATGGTTTCCGGTGGAGGTTTGGCTGAGGGCCGCGAGATCCGTCTCGATGCACTTGTGTTCATCGCCGATGACTCCGCTTGGCTTCAGGAAGCTCCCCTCGACGTCGAGACACTCCCCATCCGCGGGGCGACGCACTTTCATGCATGTGTTCGCGGCGTCCTTCTGCGGTAGTCGTGGACCCAGTATCGGTCGGCTCCCATGGTGTCTTCGCTCCCCGCTGCTCGCCGTCGCAAACGGTCCGGTCGGTCACGGCTTCAACGGTGGGTGAGGCATGCGGTCGCATGTCAGTCGGCCACCCCTCAAGTGCGACAGGATCTCTCTACGGCGTGTTCGATCTGTCGACTGGCTCCATCGAGACCCTATCCAAGTGCGACAGGAGCGACCCCGCAGTGGAGGTCCTGTTGGTCGACACGCCACGCAGCCCGCATGGCATGCGTCGCGACGGCGGTGATCCATCGCGCGTTCACGAGGAGTACCACCCCGAAACCCTCTCTTCTCAGCAGAGGGAGGAACTTCATCGCCGCAATATGGAGGCGCTCCACACGCCCGTTGTCGGAGAGACCTCTTAGGCACAGGCCTTGGAGGCAGCACACTTGGCCACTTTGGCTGAGCACACTCGACTAGAGAACCTTCAGCGTGCACTCAACGCGTGCTCGGCGGCAGATCCCCGAATCCAGTCGACGGCAGCGGCAGCTGTTCCCGCCTGAACCACATGTATACCGCACTCTGATTCAGAACCTTATAGCCACATCCCGCATAGCAGAATCTATTCAGCCGTCCCACTCAGAAGCTAGTAGAGGTTTGATGCAGATTAGAGCGCTGCTCCAGGTAGCAGGAGAGTAGAACACTGCAGTGTCTCAGTCGCGTAACATAATTCATAGCAGATCTGTGGTAGTTGACACAATTCAGTTGGCTCACAGCCCAAGATCTCCTCCATGGTGTGAGGGACGAGGGCATCGCCAAGGGCAGTACTTGGGTCAGAACCATGAGCAGCACGATCATCGGCACGATCGTGATGACCGCCATCGAGTGCCTACGCCTCCTCCAAGGGGCGAATCATATGTGCCCCGACATTATGAAGATAGGCGCCCGTACAGTGAAGAATGGAGGAGGCCAGTCGACCCAAGAGATCCAGGGTTTGATGCAAAGTCAATTCTGGTGCAAGGTTTGGTGGACAGGGATCGAGCACACAGAGAAGGGCAAGACAGGGATCGCCCGACTTCAGGTTGGCGACTGGAGTGCATGTTTCTGGTCCCGAGTGTTTTAGCAGAGCCATCAGGGCTGCAGAGATCCCCCGACTTCAGGTTGGCGACTGGAGTCTGTAAGTTCACTGGTGAATCAAAGCCTGACACCTGGCTTGAAGACTACCGAGTGGTTGTGCAGATTGGTGGAGGAAACGATGAGGTGGCCATGAAGCACCTTCCCCTGATGCTTGAAAGGTCAGCTAGGGCTTGGTTGAATCAGTTGGCTCTGGGCAGTATATTCAGCTGGGTGGATTTAGCCCGAGTGTTCGTCCGTACGTTTGAGGGCACGCGCAAACGACCAGCAGGATTGACAGAATTGCAACATAGCATGCAAAAACCAAATGAAGCTCTGAGAGATTACATCCAGAGGTGGACCACTTTGCATCACACTGTGGAGAATGTGTCTCAGCATCAAGCAGTTTGCGCCTTCAAGGAGGGCGTTCAGTATCCGGAGCTCAACCTGAAATTTGGTCGAACAGGAGACATGACCCTGACCCGAATGATGGAGATAGCCACTCGGTACGCAAACGGCGAAGAAGAAGACCGAGTCCGCAGTGGCAAGGGAAAACCTGTCGGCGAGGACACTAGAGGAGGTAATTCCAATCGGAAGCAGAAGCGCAAAGCAGAACCTGCGGGTCCTGGAGAGGTTGCCGTCGCAACCCAAGGAAAATCTAAAGGAAAGCCTAAAGGGCCCTTGATCCCCAAGAAGGTGAAGGATTCAACAGGGAATGACATGCTGGATCTGCCATGTCACATTCATATCAAGAAAGATGAAGAGGGTAATCTGATTTATCCCAAACATACCACTCGACAGTGTGGAGTCCTTATTCAGCAGTTTCGAGAAAAATAACCCAGTGAGAAAGAGAAGGAATCTGGTAAAGATGAGGGCAAGGAAGAAGATGATGAAGGATTTCCCAATGTCAAATCCACTTTGGTGATTTTTGCTGACATTAAAAGTAAAAGTCGACTGAAAGTGATCAACAGAGAAGTAAACATGGTTGCTTCGGCAATGACAATGTATCTGAAATGGTCAAAGACTCCCATCACATTCGACCAGTCCGACCACCCGCCGCATGTAGCCACCCCCGGGAGGCAAGCGTTGGTGGTCGACCCGGTCATTGGGGGCACCTGGTTGACCAAAGTCTTGATGGATGGCGGAACTGGTTTGAATATTTTGTATGCTGAGACCCTCCGAGGGAAGGGCATTCCGACGTCCATGCTCAGAGAGCAACATGCGGTTCCACGGAGTTATACCTGGAAAGAAAGCCAATTCACTCGGCCAGATCACTCTTGACGTTGTTTTTGGTGATTCGAAGAATTACCGTAAGGAAAAGTTGACATTTGAAGTTGTGGATTTTCACAGTGCCTATCATGCTATCCTGGGCAAAACTGCGTATGCTCATTTCATGGCTCGACCATGTTACGTGTACCTCAAACTCAAGATGCTTGGCCCTAGGGGCGTGAGTACAGTCACTGGTTATCGGCAGTGAGCAGAAGAGTGCTTCCAAAAGGGCTCGAAGATTGCCGATGAACACATGGTAGTAATAGAAATGGAAAATACAAGAGGCCTGCAGATCCGAGTGATTTGTTGAGAGCTAAGAAGCTGCATCACAATCTGCATTTAAGTCATCTGATGAAACAAATTCAGTTCATATTCACCCGATTGATCCCAATGCTGCTCTGACTCATATTTCAACAACACTCGACATCAAATGGGAAGAAGCGCTCATCCAGTTCCTCCGTGAGAACTGGGACATCTTTGCATGGAAACCTTCTGACATGCCAGGTGTACCCAGGGTACTAGCTGAGCACCGTTTGCGAGTCGACCCAAAAGCAAAACCTGTCAAAGAGCATCTCCGACGATCTTCCGTGGAGAAAAGAATGGCAATTGGTGAGGAAGTGGCTCGGCTTCTGGCAGCTGAGTTCATTTGAGAGATTTACCACTCCGAGTGGCTCGCCAACGTCGTCATGGTTCCCAAGAAAGATGATTCACTCCGTATGTGTATTGACTTCAAGCATATCAATCAGGCCTGCCCGAAAGATCACTTCCCTCTCCCTCACATCGATCAAATAGTCGAATCGACTAGGGGATGTGAGCGATTGTCCTTTCTGGACGCGTACTCCGGGTACCATCAGATCTGACTATATGGACCCAATGAAATAAAAACAGCTTTTATCACCCCATTCAGGTGCTTTTGCTATGTTACTATGCCTTTTAGTCTCAAGAATGTTGGTGCCACATTCATGCGCATGATACGGAAGTGCCTGCTCACTCAAATCAGTCGGAATGTGGAAGCATACATGGATGACATCGTGGTTAAGTCACGTAAAGGTTCCGACTTGCTGACTGACCTTGCTGAAACCTTTGTCAATCTGAGAAGATATGATATCAAGCTTAACCCGTCGAATTGTACATTCAACGTTCCAGGTGGAAAGCTACTCGGTTTCCTCGTTTCCGAACGTGGTATCGATGCAAACCCAGAGAAAGTTGGCGCGATACTCTGAATGAAGTGCCATGCGCGCATACATGATGTTCAGAAGCTTACTTGTTGTTTGGCCGCTTTGAGTCGATTCATCTCTTCTCTCGGTTAAAAGGCATTGCCTCTTTACCGATTGATGAAGAAATCTGATAAGTTCGAGTGGACTCCTGAAGCTGATGCAGCATTTGCAGAGCTTAAAACCCTGCTCTCCACCCAGCCGGTGCTTGCTGCTCCAATCAGCAAAGAGCCTTTACTTCTTTCTATTGCAGCCACTGGACAAGTTGTTTGTACAGTACTCACGGTCGAGCGGGAAGAAGAGGGTAAAGCCTATAAAGTTCAGCACCCAGTGTACTATATTTCTGAGGTCTTAACTCCGTCCAAGCAGAGATATTCGCATTATCAGAAGCTTGTCCATGGAATTTACTTGACTGCGAAGAAGGTTGCACATTATTTCTTAGATCACTCTATCACAGTCGTCTATGATGCTCCATTGTCAGAAATTCTGAACAACAGAGATGCAACTGGTCGATTGGCAAAGTGGGCGATTGAACTCCTTCCGTTGAATATGAAGTTTGAGGCAAAGAAAGCAATCAAGTCCCAAGAAATAGCAGTTTTCCTCGTCGAGTGGATCGAACAGCAGCAACCGACTCAAGTTCACTCGAAACATTGGACTATGTTCTTTGATGGATCCAGTGGTTCTGGCGCTGGCGTAGTTCTGGTATCCCCGCGAGGTGACAAACTTAGTTATGTCCTTCAGATTCACTTTGATTCCTCCAATAATGAAGCTGAGTACGAAGCACTTCTATATGGGTTGCGAATGGCCATTTCACTCGCACTACTAGGGAAAAGCTTATACACAGATGCTTACTAGCAGCGCGGGTTTATATCCCTCGCTACTGCTACTTACTAGTAGCGCATGTTTTTAACCCTCGCTACTACTAAGTTGATAGCAGTAGCGCCGGTTTTTAACCCTCGCTACTACTAAGCGGTCTCTACCGTGCCCCGCGGGACATGCCATAGTAGTAGCGCGGATTTTTAACCCTCGCTACTACTAAATTGATAGCAGTAGCGCTGGTTTTTACCCCTCGCTACTACTAAGCGGTCTCTACCGTGCCCTTGGGCCATGCCATAGTAGTAGCGAGGGTTATAAACCCCCGCTACTACTAAGTTTTTACCCCTCGCTACTACTAAGAGGTCTCAACCGTGCCTCTCCGGGACATGCCATAGTAGTAGCGAGGGGTAAAAACCCTCGCTACTACTAAAGGGCCCATTTTTAAACTCTACCCCCCCTCCTGTTGGGGAACGTTGCAGAAAACAAAAATTTTCCTACTCGTTTCACCAAGATCATCTAGGAGTTCATCTAGCAACGAGTGATTAGATGCATCTACATACCTTTGTAGATCGCGCACGGAAGCGTTCAAAAGAACGGTGATGATGTAGTCGTACTCGACGTGATCCAAATCACCGATGACCAACGCCGAACGGACGGCACATCCGCGTTCAACACACGTACGGGACGGGAGACGTCTCCTCCTTCTTGATCCAGCAAGGGGGAAGGAGAGGTTGATGAAGATACAGCAGCACGACGGCGTGGTGGTGGATGCAGGGCGTCACAGCAGCAGGGCTTCGCCGAGACTACGAGGGAGAGACGTAACGGGGGGAGGTGGAGGCGCCAGGGGCTGGTGTAAAATCCCTCCTCTCCCCCCCACTATATATAGGGGTGCCAGGGGGGGCGCCAGCCCTAGTAGATGGCATCTACTAAGGGGGGCGGCGCCCAAGGGGAGGTTTCCCTCCCCCCCAAGGCACCTAGGGGTGCCTTCCACCACATTGACTCTTCCATGGTGGAAACCCTAGGCGCATGGGCCTATAGGGGCTGGTGCCCTTGGCCCATCTAGGCCAAGGTGCACCCCCTACAGCCCATGTGCCCCCCCGGGACAGGTGGCCCCACCCGGTGGACCACCGGGACCCTTCCGGTGGTCCCGGTACAATACTGATAACCCCGAAACTTGTCCCGATGCCCGAAATAGCACTTCCTATATATAATTCTTTACCTCCGGACCATTCCGGAACTCCTCGTGACGTCCGGGATCTCATCCGGGACTCCGAACAACATTCGGGTTTCTGCATATACATATCTTCATAACCCTAGCGTCACCGAACCTTAAGTGTGTAGACCCTACGGGTTCGGGAGACAAGCAGACATGACCGAGACGACTCTCCGGTCAATAACCAACAGCGGGATCTGGATACCCATGTTGGCTCCCACATGCTCCACGATGATCTCATCGGATGAACCACGATGTCGAGGATTCAATCAATCCCGTACGCTATTCCCTTTGTCTATCGATATGTTACTTGCCCGAGATTCGATCGTCGGTATCCCAATACCTCGTTCAATCTCGTTACCGGCAAGTCACTTTACTCGTACCGTAATGCATGATCCCGTGACCAGACACTTGGTCACTCTGAGCTCATTATGATGATGCATTACCGAGTGGGCCCAGTGATACCTCTCCATCATACGGAGTGACAAATCCCAGTCTTGATCCATGTCACCCAACAGACACTTTCGGAGATACCCGTAGTCTACCTTTATATTCACCCAGTTACGTTGTGACGTTTGGCATACCCAAAGCACTCCTACGGTATCCGGGAGTTACATGATCTCATGGTCTAAGGAAAAGATACTTGACATTGGAAAACTCTAGCAAACGAACTATACGATCTTGTGCTATGTTTAGGATTGGGTCTTGTCCATCACATCATTCTCCCAATGATGTGATCTCGTTATCAATGACATCCAGTGTCCATAGTCAGGAAACCATGACTATCTGTTGATCAACGAGCTAGTCAACTAGAGGCTAACTAGGGACATGTCGGTGTCTGTTATTCACACATGTATTACGATTTCCGGATAACACAATTATAGCATGAATAAAGACAATTATCATGAACAAGGAAATATAATAATAATGCTTTTATTATTGCCTCTAGGGCATATTTCCAACAGTCTCCCACTTGCACTAGAGTCAATAATCTAGTTACATTGTGATGAATCGAACACCCATGGAATTCTGGTGTTGATCATGTTTTGCTCTAGGGAGAGGTTTAGTCAACGGATCTGCTATATTCAGGTCCGTATGTACTTTACAAATCTCTATGTCTCCATCTTGAACATTTTCATGAATGGAGTTGAAGCGACGCTTGATGTGCCTTGTCTTCTTGTGAAACCTGGGCTCCTTGGCAAGTGCAATAGCTCCAGTGTTGTCACAGAAGAGCTTGATCGGCCCCGACGCATTGGGTATGACTCCTAGGTCGGTGATGAACTCCTTCACCCATATTGCTTCATGTGCTGCCTCCGAGGCTGCCATGTACTCCGCTTCACATGTAGATCCCGCCACGACGCTTTGCTTGCAACTGCACCAGCTTACTGCCCCACCATTCAAAATATACACGTATCCGGTTTGTGACTCAGAGTCATCCAGATCTGTGTCGAAGCTAGCGTCGACGTAACCCTTTACGACGAGCTCTTCGTCACCTCCATAAACGAGAAACATTTCCTTAGTCCTTTTCAGGTACTTCAGGATATTCTTGACCACTGTCCAGTGTTCCTTGCCGGGATTACTTTGGTACCTTCCTACCAAACTGACGGCAAGGTTAACATCAGGTCTGGTACACAGCATGGCATACATAATAGAACCTATGGCTGAGGCATAGGGGATGACGCTCATCTCTTCTATATCTTCTGCCGTGGTTGGACATTGAGCTGAGCTCAATTTCACACCTTGTAACACAGGCAAGAACCCCTTCTTGGATTGATCCATATTGAACTTCTTCAATATCTTATCAAGGTATGTGCTTTGTGAAAGACCTATGAGGCGTCTTGATCTATCTCTATAGATTTTGATGCCTAATATATAAGCAGCTTCTCCAAGGTCCTTCATTGAAAAACTTTTATTCAAGTAGGCCTTGATGTTGTCCAAGAGTTCTATATCATTTCCCATCAAAAGTATGTCATCTACATATAATATGAGAAATGCTACAGAGCTCCCACTCACTTTCTTGTAAACGCAGGCTTCTCCATAAGTCTGTGTAAACCCAAACGCTTTGATCATCTCATCAAAGCGAATGTTTCAACTCCGAGATGCTTGCACCAGCCCATAAATCGAGCGTTGGAGCTTGCACACTTTGTCAGCATTCTTAGGATCGACAAAACCTTCCGGCTGTATCATATACAATTCTTCCTTAAGGAAACCATTAAGGAATGCCGTTTTGACGTCCATTTGCCATATTTCGTAATCATAGAATGCGGCAATTGCTAACATGATTCGGACGGACTTCAGCTTTGCTACCGGCGAGAAAGTCTCATCGTAGTCAACCCCTTGAACTTGTCGATAACCCTTAGCGACAAGCCGAGCTTTATAGATGGTCACATTACCATCCGCGTCTGTCTTCTTCTTAAAGATCCATTTATTTTCTATGGCTCGCCACTCAACGGGCAAGTCAGTCAAAGTCCATACTTTGTTTTCATACATGGATCCTATCTCGGATTTCATGGCTTCCAGCCATTTGTCGAAATCCGGGCCCGCCATCGCTTCTTCATAGTTCGAAGGTTCACCGTTGTCTAACAGCATGATTTCCAAGACAGGGTTGCCGTACCACTCTGGTGCGGAACGTGTCCTTGTGGACCTTCGAATTTCAGTAGGGGCTTGATCAGAAGTATCTTGATCATTGTCATTAACTTCCTCTCTAGTCGGTGCAGGCACCTCAGGAACATTTTCTTGAGTTGCGCCATTTTCCGGTTCAAGAGGTAATACTTCATCAAGCTCTACTTTCCTCCCACTTACTTCTTTCGAGAGAAACTCTTTCTCCAGAAAGGACCCATTCTTGGCAACAAAGATCTTGCCTTCGGATCTGAGGTAGAAGGTGTACCCAATAGTTTCTTTTGGGTATCCTATGAAGACGCATTTTTCCGACTTGGGTTCGAGCTTTTCAGGTTGAAGTTTCTTGACATAAGCATCATATCCCCAAACTTTTAGAAACGACAGCTTAGGTTTCTTCCCAAACCACAATTCATACGGTGTCGTCTCAACGGATTTCGACGGAGCCCAATTTAAAGTGAATGCGGCAGTCTCTAAAGCATAGCCCCAAAAAGAAAGCGGTAAATCGGTAAGAGACATCATAGATCGCACCATATCTAACAGAGTGCGATTACGACGTTCAGACACACCATTACGCTGAGGTGTTCCAGGCGGCGTGAGTTGTGAAACTATTCCACATTTTCTTAAGTGTGCCGCAAACTCGTGACTCAAGTATTCCCCTCCACGATCTGATCATAGAAACTTGATTTTCCTGTCACGTTGATTTTCAACCTCACTCTGAAATTCCTTGAACTTTTCAAAGGTTTCAGACTTGTGTTTCATTAAGTAGATATACCCATACCTACTTAAATCATCAGTGAGGGTGAGAACATAACGATAGCCACCGCGAGCCTCAACACTCATTGGACCGCACACATAAGTATGTATGATTTCCAATAAGTCGGTTGCTCGCTCCATTGTTCCTGAGAACGGAGTCTTGGTCATTTTACCCATAAGGCATGGTTCGCATGTGTCAAATGATTCATAATCAAGAGACTCTAAAAGTCCATCAGCATGGAGCTTCTTCATGCGTTTGACACCTATGTGACCAAGGCGGCAGTGCCACAGGTATGTGGGACTATCATTATCAACCTTACTTCTTTTGGCACTCACATTATGAACATGTGTAGCATCACGTTCGAGATTCATAAAGAATAAACCATTCACCATAGGAGCATGACCATAAAACATATCTCTCATAAAAATGGAACAACCATTATTCTCAGATTTAAAAGAGTAGCCATCTCGAATTAAACGAGATCCTGATACAATGTTCATGCTCAAAGCTGGCACTAAATAACAATTATTAAGGTTTAAAACTAATCCCGAAGGGAGATGCAGAGGTAGCGTGCCGACGGCGATCACATTGACCTTGGAACCATTCCCGACGCGCATCGTCACCTCGTCCTTTGCCAGTTTCCGCTTATTCCGCAGCCCCTGCTTTGAGTTACAAATGTGAGCAACTGCACCGGTATCAAATACCCAGGAGCTACTACGGGCACTAGTAAGGTACACATCAATTACATGTATATCACATATACCTTTTGTTTTGCCGGCCTTCTTATCCGCTAAGTACTTAGGGCAGTTCCGCTTCCAGTGACCGCTTCCCTTGCAATAAAAGCACTCAGTCTCGGGCTTGGGTCCATTCTTTGGCTTCTTCCCGGCAGCTTGCTTGCCGGGCGCGGCAACCTCCTTGCCGTCCTTCTTGAAGTTCTTTTTACCCTTGCCTTTCTTGAACTTAGTGGTTTTATTGACCATCAACACTTGATGTTCCTTCCTGACTTCTACCTCTGCTGATTTCAGCATAGCAAATACTTCAGGAATGGTCTTTTCCATCCCCTGCATATTGAAGTTCATCACAAAGCTCTTGTAGCTTGGTGGAAGCGACTGGAGGATTCTGTCAATGACCGCATCATCCGGGAGATTAACTCCCAGCTGAGTCAAGCGGTTATGCAACCCAGACATAGTGAGTATGTGCTCACTGACAGAACTGTTTTCCTCCATCTTACAGCTGAAGAATTTGTCGGAGACTTCATATCTCTCGACCCGGGCATGAGCTTGGAAAACCATTTTCAGCTCTTCGAACATCTCATATGCTCCATGTCTCTCAAAACGCTTTTGGAGCCCCGGCTCTAGGCTGTAAAGCATGCCGCACTGAACGAGGGAGTAGTCATCGAAACGTGCCTGCCAAGCGTTCATAACATCTTGTTCTGCAGGGAGAACGGGTGCGTCACCAAGCGGTGCTTGTAGGACATAATCTTTCTTGGCAGCTATGAGGATGATCCTCAGGTTCCGGACCCAGTCCGTATAGTTGCTGCCATCGTCTTTCAGCTTGGTTTTCTCTAGGAACGCGTTGAAGTTGAGGACTACGTTGGCCATTTAATCTACAAGACATATTGTAAAATATTTAGACTAAGTTCATGATAATTAAGTTCAACTAATCAAATTATTAATGAACTCCCACTTAGATTAGACATCCCTCTAGTCATCTAAGTATTACATGATCCGAGTTAAACTAGACCGTGTCCGATCATCACGTGAGACGGACTAGTCAACATCGGTGAACATCTTCATGTTGATCGTATCTTCTATACGACTCATGCTCGACCTTTCGGTCTTCCGTGTTCCGAGGCCATGTCTGTACATGCTAGGCTCGTCAAGTCAACCTAAGTGTTTGCATGTGTAAATCTGTCTTACACCCGTTGTATGTGAACGTCTGAATAAAACACCCGATCATCACGTGGTGTTTTGAAACAGCGAACTGTCGCAACGGTGCACAGTTAGGGGGAACACTTCTTGAAATTAGTATGAGGGATCACCTTATTTACTACCGTCGTTCTAAGTAAACAAGATGCAAAACATGATAAACATCACATGCAATCAAATAATAAACGTGACATGATATGGCCAATATCACATAGCTCCTTTGATCTCCATCTTGGGGCTCCATGATCATCTTGTCACCGGCTTGACACCATGATCTCCATCATCATGATCTCCATCATCGTGTCTCCATGAAGTTGCTCGCCAACTATTACTTCTACTACTATGGCTAACGCGTTTAGCAATAAAGTAAAGTAATTTACATGGCGTTTCTTGATGACACGCAGGTCATATAAAAGAATAAAGACAACTCCTATGGCTCCTGCCGGTTGTCATACTCATCGACATGCAAGTCGTGATTCCTATTACAATAGCATGAACATCTCATACATCACATATAGATCATTCATCATTCATCACAACTTTGGCCATATCATATCACAAACCACTTGCTGCAAAAACAAGTTAGACGTCCTCTAATTGTTGTTGCAAGTTTTACGTGGCTGAATTAGGGTTCTAGCAAGAACGTTTTCTTACCTACGTTAAAGCCACAACGTGATTTGTCAACTTCTATTTACCCTTCATAAGGACCCTGTTCATCGATTCCGCTCCAACTAAAGTAGGAGAGACAGACACCCGCCAGCCACCTTATGCAACTAGTGCATGTTAGTCGGTGGAACCGGTCTCACGTAAGCGTACGTGTAAGGTTGGTCCGGGCCGCTTCATCCCACAATACCGCTGAAGCAAGAAAGGACTAGTAACGGCAAGAAAGTTGACAAATCTACGCCCACAACAAATTGTGTTCTACTCGCGCAAGAAGAACTACGCATAGACCTAGCTCATGATGCCACAGTTGGGGAACGTTGCAGAAAACAAAATTTTCCTACCCGTTTCACCAAGATCATCTAGGAGTTCATCTAGCAACGAGTGATTAGATGCATCTACATACCTTTGTAGATCACGCACGGAAGCGTTCAAAAGAACGGTGATGATGTAGTCGTACTCGACGTGATCCAAATCACCGATGACCAGCGCCGAACGGACGGCACCTCCGCGTTCAACACACGTACGGGACGGGAGACGTCTCCTCCTTCTTGATCCAGCAAGGGGGAAGGAGAGGTTGATGAAGATCCAGCAGCACGACGACGTGGTGGTGGATGCAGGGCGTCACAGCAGCAGGGCTTCGCCGAGACTACGAGGGAGAGACGTAACGGGGGGAGGTGGAGGCGCGAGGGGCTGGTGTAAAATCCCTCCTCTCCCCCCACTATATATAGGGGTGCCAGGGGGGGCGCCGGCCCTAGTAGATGGCATCTACTAGGGGGGCGGCGGCCAAGGGGAGGTTTCCCTCCCCCCCAAGGCACCTAGGGGTGCCTTCCACCACATGGACTCTTCCATGGTGGAAACCCTAGGCGCATGGGCCTATAGGGGCTGGTGCCCTTGGCCCATCTAGGCCAAGGCGCACCCCCTACAGCCCATGTGGCCCCCCGGGACAGGTGGCCCCACCCGGTGGACCCCCGGGACCCTTCCGGTGGTCCCGGTACAATACCGATAACCCCGAAACTTGTCCCGATGCCCGAAATAGCACTTCCTATATATAATTCTTTACCTCCGGACCATTCCGGAACTCCTCGTGACGTCCGGGATCTCATCCGGGACTCCGAACAACATTCGGGTTTCTGCATATACATATCTTCATAACCCTAGCGTCACCGAACCTTAAGTGTGTAGACCCTACGGGTTCGGGAGACAAGTAGACATGACCGAGACGACTCTCCGGTCAATAACCAACAGCGGGATCTGGATACCCATGTTGGCTCCCACATGCTCCACGATGATCTCATCGGATGAACCACGATGTCGAGGATTCAATCAATCCCGTACGCTATTCCCTTTGTCTATCGATATGTTACTTGCCCGAGATTCGATCGTCGGTATCCCAATACCTCGTTCAATCTCGTTACCGGCAAGTCACTTTACTCGTACCGTAATGCATGATCCCGTGACCAGACACTTGGTCACTCTGAGCTCATTATGATGATGCATTACCGAGTGGGCCCAGTGATACCTCTCCGTCATACGGAGTGACAAATCCCAGTCTTGATCCATGTCACCCAACAGACACTTTCGGAGATACCCGTAGTCTACCTTTATAGTTACCCAGTTACGTTGTGACGTTTGGCATACCCAAAGCACTCCTACGGTATCCGGGAGTTACACGATCTCATGGTCTAAGGAAAAGATACTTGACATTGGAAAACTCTAGCAAACGAACTATACGATCTTGTGCTATGTTTAGGATTGGGTCTTGTCCATCACATCATTCTCCCAATGATGTGATCTCGTTATCAATGACATCCAGTGTCCATAGTCAGGAAACCATGACTATCTGTTGATCAACGAGCTAGTCAACTAGAGGCTCACTAGGGACATGTCGGTGTCTGTTATTCACACATGTATTACGATTTCCGGATAACACAATTATAGCATGAATAAAGACAATTATCATGAACAAGGAAATATAATAATAATGCTTTTATTATTGCCTCTAGGGCATATTTTCAACACCTCCGTGGATTGCCTTTTCGGTTTTGTAAAAAGCAAAAGAAAATGATAAAAACTTCAAAAAGTAAAATCCTTCGAGATGTAGTTGTGGTACTACATCTACTAGTTAGGAAAATTTAAAAACTTAAATTTGGACATGTTTTGCAAAAAGTGTAGGGAAAATGTAAAAACGGCTATAACTTTTGCATACGATGTTAGAAAAAAATGTATAATATATCAAAATGTTTCAAAAATTAAAATCCTTCGAGATGTAGTTATGTTACTACACCTACTAGTTAGGAAAATTTAAAAACTTAAATTTGGACATGTTTTGCAAAAAGTGTAGGGAAAATGTAAAACGGCTATAACTTTTGCATACGATGTCAGAAAAAACGTATAATATATCAAAATGTTCAGCACGAAAATACGCATCCGATGGAGACGGCCTATGGCCTGTTTGCAAATTTTTAGAATCCTCAAATTCTAAAAGGAAAAAAGTTATGCTCAAATTTCAGTTTTTTAATTTTGGTCAAATCTCGTCAAACTGTGGTCAAACTACTTATTCAAGAAGTATTAGTGTTACTAAATAATTATTCAAGAATAGTAGTGTTACTAAATAATTATTTCAGTTTTTTTGAATTTGGTCAAATCTGGTCAAAGTATGGTCAAACTTTGGTCAAACTCCTTATTCAATAAATATTAGTGTTACTAAATAATTATTATTTTATCGAACAATAGTTTTAAACTCAAACAGTGAAATGTGTGACTTCATGCTCAAGCTAAACTCCCGAGGGTTAATGGGATTGACATGTGAGGATGGGTGACCGTCCGGGAAGTTAGATGATTTGGAATGATGAGGGGCGATTAGAGATTAAATTGAGCAGTGATGAGGGTGATTAGAGATTAGAGCTTAAAATAATTCAGAAATTTGAAAATTCGGGCAAAAAATTCAAAAAAAATCAAATTTTTTTCAAAGCACAGGTTAGTAGTAGCGCGGATTTTTACCCACGCTACTGCTAACCGACGTAGTAGTAGCGCAGGTGGCACCCGCGCTACTGCTATACGTTAGCTGTAGCGCCTTATTAGTAGCGCCGGCCCCCGCGCTACTAATAGGCCCAAAACCCGCGCTGCTGCTAGGCTTTTCCCTAGTAGTGTCGGGGTCCGTCGCCTAATGGTCTACGGCGACTCAGATTTGGTGGTCAACCAAGTGATGAAGGAGTGGGAGGTCAGAAGCCCAGCTGAGGGAGTCCTGGATTAGGGGGTGTCCGGATGGCCGGACTATACCTTCAGCCGGACTCCTGGACTATGAAGATACAAGATTGAAGACTTCGTCCCGTGTCCGGAAGGGACTTTCCTTGGCGTGGAAGGCAAGCTTGGCGATACGGATATGCGGATCTCCTATCATTGTAACCGACTCTATGTAACCCTAACCCTATCCGGTGTCTATATAAACCAGAGGGTTTTAGTCCGTAGGACAACATACACATCAACAATCATACCATAGGCTAGCTTCTACGGTTTAGCCTCCTCGATCTCGTGGTAGATCTACTCTTGTACTACCCATATCATCAATATTAATCAAGCAGGACGTAGGGTTTTACCTCCATCGAGAGGGCCCGAACCTGGGTAAAACTTCGTGTCCCTTGCCTCCTGTTACCATCCAGCCAAGACGCACAGTTCGGGACCCCCTACCCGAGATCCGCCGGTTTTGACACCGACATTGGTGCTTTCATTGAGAGTTCCTCTGTGTCATCGCCGTCAGGCTCGATGGCTCCTATGATCATCAATAGCGATGCAGTCCAGGGTCAGACCTTCCTCCCCGGACAGATCTTCGTCTTTGGCGGCTTCGCACTGCGGGCCAATTCGCTTGGCCGTCTGGAGAAGATCGAAAGGTACGCCCCTGGCCGTCAGGTCAGATTTGGAAGTTTAAACTACACGGCTGACATCCGCGGAGACTTGATCTTCGACGGATTCGAGCCACTGCCGAGCGCGCCGCTCTGTCACGACGAGCATGATTTAGCTCTGCCGCCGAACAGTGCCCGGGAGGCCGCACCCGCGTCAGCTCCGATCCCTAATTCGGAGCCAACTGCGCCGATCGAGGATGGGCGGTTGGACACCGCCTCGGGGGCTGTGACCCTAACGACGATTGAGCCGAACACCAGCCCCGCACTTCGCGAGACTCATGATTCCAAGGAGTCGGACTCCTCTCCGGAATCCGAACCATTCACGCCTCTGCCAATCGAATCCGATTGGGCACCGATCATGGAGTTTACTGCCACGGACATCTTTCAGCACTCGCCCTTTGGCGATATTATAAAATCACTGAAGTCTCTCTCTTTATCAGGAGAGCCCTGGACGGACTATGGTCAGCGAGATTGGGATGCGGACGATGAAGAAATTCAAAGCCCACCCACCACCCACTTTGTAGCCACTGCCAACGATTTAACCAACATGCTCGACTTCAACTCCGAAGACATCGACGGTATGGATGCCGATGAAGGAGACGATGAGGAACCAGCACCTATTGGGCCCTGGAACGCCACCTCGTCATATGACGTATACATGGTGGATGCACCAAAAGATGACGACGAGGAGCGGAAGGACACACCGAAGGATTGTTCCCTCGAAAAGCAGTCAAAGCGGCGACGCAAGCGCCGCCCCAAATCTCGCCTCGATAGAAATAGTGATCACACCGACCCAACGCTAGAGCAGGGAGAACCGCTGCCGGACAACGGCAATCCGGATAATCAAACCAAACAAACAAATCCTATCAAGGATAATGGTCCGGACGACATAACGCCGGACAGACACCCGGAGCAGCAGACTGCCCGTAAAAGGCTTGTTGCCTCCGCGAGGAGCCTGAAAAAGCAGAAGCAAGGGCTCAAGGCCGCGCAAGACACACTCCAATTCAGATGGAGTAAAATACTCAGCACAGCAGCAAGGTACGGCGACAATCGCCCCTGCAAGAGCTACCCAAAGCGGAAGCTGCTACCAGAATTCGATGGGGAGGCCTCAGAACCTCCACAACCAAATATCAAAGCAGCCACCTGGTCGGATAGACGACCCCTCTACCAACACAGAGCGGCATACAAGCCACTCACAATACAATACGCGACCCATGCGAGGGCTCGCACCCAACGGACGGCGCAACGAGATCCATCTATGGACCACACAAGCGCACCCCAGCATACAATGCAACACAACAAACATCCGAACAACGCGGTACACCCAGCTACAGGGGTGCCGTGCACCCCCTATGTTTCACCAATGAGGTGCTGGACCATGAATTCCCAGCGGGATTCAAGCCCCTAAACATAGAGGCATACGACGGAATAACAGACCCTGGGGTCTGGATTGAGGACTACATCCTTCATATCCATATGGCTCGAGGAGATGACCTCCACGCCATCAAGTACCTACCCCTCAAGCTCAAAGGGCCAGCTCGTCAATGGCTCAAAGGCCTCCCCGAAAGCTCCATTGGAAGTTGGGAGGAGCTCGAAGACGCCTTTCGGGCAAATTTTCAAGGGACCTATGTCCAACCTCCGGATGCGGACGATTTGAGTCATATAACTCAACAGCCCGGAGAGTTAGCCCGAAAGCTTTAGAACAGTTTTCTTACTAAAAAGAACCAGATTGTCGACTATCCGGACGCCGAAGCCTTAGCGGCTTTCAAGCATAGCGTCCATGACGAATGGCTCACCAGACACCTCGGCCAAAATAAGCCGAGAATGATGGCCGCATTAACAAACCTCATGACCCGCTTTTGCGCGGGAGAGGACAACTGGCTAGCCAGATGCAGCACCAGCAACCCCAGTACTTCTAAAGTTAGAGATGGAAACGGGAAATCACGGCGCAACAGCAATAACAAATGCCGGAATAAAGAAGACAGCACGAAGGGCATGGCAGTAAATGCCAGATTCAAAAGCTCTCGGCCAGGACAAAAGCCGCCCCCTAAAGGCACCAGAGATGAATTGACCAGCCTTAACAAAATTTTGGACCAAGTATGTCAGATTCATAGTACCCCTGGTAAATCTGCTAATCATACCCACAGAGAATGTTGGGTATTCAAGCAGTCCGGCAAGCTTAACGCCGTACACAAGGGGGAGGATACACCAAGTGAAGACGAGGACGAGCCCCCCAAGCAAGACACGGGGGAACAAAAGAAATTTCCATCAGAAGTCAAAACAGTAAACGTGTTACACGTAATTAAGGGAAAAAACAACGCAACACTCCCAAGAAAATATACCCAAGTGCCTGTCACCACGACGTCCTGCCAGTGGTCATCTCAACCGATCACTTTCGACCATCGCGATTACTCAGCAAGTATCCGATACGCAGGATGGGCTGCCCTGGTATTAGACCCAGTAATTGGCGGATATCACCTCACAAGAGTCTTGATGGACGGTGGCAGTAGCCTAAACCTAATATATCAGGATACAATCCGCGGGATGGGGTTAGACCCAACACAAATTCGCCATAGCAATACTACCTTTAAAGGAGTAACGCCAGGCCCAGGGGCTTGTTGTACGGGCTCCCTCCTACTACAAGTTATATTCGGCTCCCCCGACAACTTCCATCGCGAGCATTTAACTTTCCACATCGCTCTGTTTCAAAGTGGCTATCAAGCACTGCTCGGACGCGAAGCTTTCGCTCGCTTTAATGCAATACCACACTACTCCTCCCTCACACTCAAGATGCCCGGTCCACGTGGCATCATTACAGTGCATGGAAATATCAAGCGATCTCTGCGCGCCGAAGAGAGTGAGGCTGCCTTGGCAGCCGCACACTAAAGGCGCCCGGACAAGCGAAAGCATCCAATAGGTCGTCAAGACCTCAGATACAACGAATCAAGTCCGGCGCCGCTGTTTATACGGAATAAGTGGTCACACCCCTATTTGTCAATACAAGGGGCTCAACACGCACAGACAAGTGGCAATTTCTTATCATCTTGAAATATACATGGTTTCTTTCAAAAACTATCTTTTTGCACGACAACTTTTTCACTTAACTTCCTCTCTTTTACAGACGATCATCGTGCTACACCCATCCAGGATACGGCACAACGGAGACACAGGCGCAGACGTGCAGCAGGGACCCGCTCCAAGGATTCTTTTTAGATTTAGACCCTGCTAAACCTTTTTTACTGTCTCTTGTTGATACATATCCACCGTTGAGAAGGATGCTGACGTCTTGGCATGTGGCCACGCCAGAACAATGCAAAAGGCCACTATTTAGGCCCGGTTTATACCACAAAGACCGAATACCTTAGGGAGTGTTCGGCGTCGCGAGTTTGTCCTTATATTCATCAGCTCCGAATCATTGTCTTTGGTCAAATGTTGGGTTTGCTGGCTCCTTTGTTTTGGTGCCTTACGTTCCGCCTTGCCGGCTAAGGTAGCACCAGGAGAACTACTGCGATTGTGCCTTGGTTCATCCGGACGAGCACCTCAGTAGAGAAAGCCGAAAACTGACTGTCATGATATAGCGTGAGACTGGTCAACCACTCGATGACCTGTGGGAATGTTAGAATTCCTCCGCCTTAACGAAGGGCCGTTTTCCGGCCAGGCATGTACGCACCCCAGAATCGGGAGAGTGCGGAGCCACCAGGGGCTATATAGTAGCCCCACTGTCAAACTCCTATGGCTAAGTGAAAGTGCTAAAGCATTATAGTCCGGTTGCCTCGCTCGCTCCGCTATCACCTCCTTAATAGGACCAAGACGCTGGGTTAAGTGTGAACGCGTGTTTTTGTGAGCACCTCCACATTATATGCGTGGGGGTTGAAGCCGACGACTGCAATCTTTCAGGTTGTACACATGTATACATAAACGGCCGCCCAGGAGGCATCATATTACTTTCAGGCAAAAGTATAAAAATAGCCTTATAAAAATTTATAAAAGCATTTCGCTTACAATGAGATTACATATCACTCAAAAATAATATTTTTTGAGCACTGGGTCTCTATCAAACGGGCACCGTCAAGAACTTCTTCAAAGTAGTGCTCAGCAGCCTTTCGACCTATAGCCGAATCCCGGGCTGCAACATTGGTAGCATCCATCTCCGCCCAGTATGCCTTAACACGGGAAAAGGCCATCCGTGCGCCCTCTATGCATGCCGATCTCCTCATCGCATTAATGCGCGACACCACGTCAAGGACCTGCTGCACCAAGCCGAAATAGCTGTTCGGTTTTGACCTTTCCGACCATAGCTGATCCACAACGGACCTAATGGAGAGTCCGGACAACCTATTTAGTTCGGCCCATTTGGCTAATTGGTCAGTCAATGAAAGTGGACGCTCGGGAGAATGGAATTGTCTCCAAAATAGCTGGTCTACTTCACGGTCCGTCTAACCCTGGAAGTACTTGGCCGCATCGGCAGCGCTCGCCGCCAAATCCATATACACATCCTCTGAACTCCACAGCCGATCCAGAGGGGCATACCGTGGATCTCCGAATTTCCTCCGCAACATAAAGGATTTCCCAGCTACAATATCCCCAGCTTCCCGCAGCTCCTCCTTCTTTGCCCTCATAGCAGAGCGGAGATCCTTTTTCGTTGCAGCAGCCTTCTCAAGGTCCGATGCCTTCGCTTGGTTTTCCTTTTCAAGAACCCGGCAATGGTCGGCGGTGGCTTTTAATTCTATAGCCATCTTGGCCATCTTGTCTTGGGTCTCGCCATGCGCGGCCTTCTCGGCTTGCAACTCTTCGGCCGCCTTCACAGCAGCCGCATTACCCAACCTCGCTTGTTCCTTGGCTCGGGCAAGTTCTGCCCGCAAGGCTTCAACGGTGGCAGCTCCATCTGCAGTCACAACATATTAAAGATACTGGCATCATGCTGCTCTTCCTATGTGGCGTTTACCAGATAAGGACACTTACCCTGCGCCTCGTCAAGCCTTTTGTTAACAAGCTCGATGTCGGTGTCTGCCGCATCCAACTGTCGTTCTAAATGGGAAAACTCGCTAGTCCGGCTAGCCACCGGAGCTTCCATCACCTGCACATAGAGGCAGTATGGTTATTACATGGGAATATGATCCTCTGTTCGTCGTCATTTCCGACGACAATCGGAGTCTTAGGGGCTACTATCTACACAAGGCACACCTAGCATGTGCAGGACTATCATACATTCTTTTACGTACCTCGAAGCCTGTCAGTAGACTCATAAAAGATTCATGCAATCCGCTTTCAGCAGACGATATTCTCTCCATCACCGTATTCATCAGCACACGGTGTTCATCTGAGATGGCCACTCGCCCCACCAACTCCCTCAGAACATCCGGTCGCACACCAGACGGTGCCGGACTCTTTTGTCTGCCCTCTTCGGGAGCCGGACACTGGGAGCTTCGGGGGTCAATGGGATTATCTTCTGGCCTCACCGGACTCGGAGAGGCCCTCCATGATGACACTTCTGGGTCGCCCGCTTCTGGCGCGGAGGAGTCCGGAGGAGGCGTTTCGCTCTCCATCATCTCTGGAAGAAGATCCCCTGAAGACGAGCTCATTTGAGAGGGGCTAAGGCCCGAACTGCAAAATATATGCGGTGGTTATTTTCTCAGAAGAAAAAGATGGCATATTTGTACTATTAAAAGTATTTCGGGTCACTTACGACTCGCGGGAGAACTGATCCCCCCGCGGACTTTGTGCGGCAACTGCGCCCCCCGAGGTAGGACCCTCTGTGGGAGAATTCTTCTCCCGTTTGGAAGCTTCGGCTTCCGAATCCCTGAGCGCAGTCCTTTTCCTCTTCTGGTCGTCTTCCTTCATGGAGATGCTCGCTCCCTCGACTAGAATGGGCAGCGTTGGGGGCCCGTGTCCGCCGCATTATCCTCCACAGTATCTTCCTTCAAGGGCTTCGGGCAAGGTGCGGTCTGGAGCATCTTTTCCAATACCGGATTTTCCAAACCCTCAGGGAAGGGGGCCGAACACCGAATCAACTTCGCCTTTGTTAGCCAGTCCTGGTCAAAAGGCGAACTTTCAGAAATAACTTCGTAACAAAGAGAGATAGTATGTTCGGACGGAAGATGCCTTACCTGTTTGGCGGCATGGTTACTGCTCAAGCCCATGTCCTCGGTGATTTCCACACACTCCACCTGAGGTCCGAAGAATGACTTGTACATCTCCTCATGCGTCAGGCCGAGGAAATTTTGAATGGCACGCGGTCCCTCGGGATTGAACTCCCACAGGCGAAGAGGCCGGCGTTTGCAAGGCTGGACTTGACGAACCAGCATAACCTGTATTACCGCAACCAAACTAAAATCTCCATTGAAGAGATCTCGAATGCGGCTTGGCAGTATAGGCACGTCCTTGGTGGCCCCCCAGCTCAGACCTCTGCTGATCCATGACATCAGCTGTGGTGGGGGGCCCGAGCGGAAATCACGGGGGCCGCCCACTTGGCACTTCTAGGAGCCGTGATGTAGAACCACTCCTGTTGCCACAATTCAGACACCTCTGGGATGGAACCTTTGGGCCACGGAGCTCCCGTCATCTTGTGTATTGAGGCACCTCCACACGCTGCATGTTGCCCCTCGATCATCTTCGGCTACACTTCAAAGGTCTTGAGCCATAGGCCAAAGTGAGGGGTAACCCGGAGGAAGGCCTCGCACATGACGATAAATGTCGTGATATGAAGAAAGGAGTCCGGAGCTAGATCATGAAAGTCTAGCCCGTAGTAAAACATCAAACCCCTTACGAAAGGATCCAGAGCAAGGCCTAGACCTCGGAAGAAGTGGGAGACGAACACGACGTTCTTGTTGGGTTCGGGGGTGGGGACGGCCTGCCCTCGGGGAGGCAGCCGATGCAAAATCTCGGCGGTCAGATATCTGGCCTCCCTCAACTTTTTGATGTCTTCTTCCGTGACGGAGGAAGGCACCCATCGGCCTTGAAGGCTAGATCCGGACATGACTAAAGGTTCGGAGCACCTGACTTGAACTTCGGGCGTTTGAGCTTGAGGTGGGGGAAGGATTCGATTGAGCACGGGAGGGAAAAATAAAAGCCTTGTCCCCTTTATAAAGAGGGTGACTATCAAGCGTCCTCTCCGTGTCCGTTTGGACTTGCCTATAATCTAGGAGTCCTAGAAGTGGTTGGGTTACGCACGCCCGTATTAATGAGAATCCCGGAATAAGGGGACACGATCTCTGCTTTAACAAGATGTGCCAAGGAAACCGCCTCGCATGACACGCTGAGGTGGGATAATAAAAAGACTCGGATAAAGGCTTGGTCGTGGTGTGTCACACTACGGAATACGTCATCAGATTAGATTTGTGTAAATATTATTCTCTCTATGGCAATATGTGGAAACTTATTTTGCAGAGCCGGACACTATCTTTGTGTTCAAAATCTTCTATGAAGTACTTGGAGGAGGAACCCGCCTTGCAATGCCAAAGACAATATGCGCGCCAGACTCTCGTCATTGAAGCCTGGTTCAGGGGCTACTGAGGGAGTCCTGGATTAGGGGGTGTCCGGATGGCCGGAATATACCTTCAGCCGGACTCCTGGACTATGAAGATACAAGATTGAAGACTTCATCCCGTGTCCGGAAGGGACTTTCCTTGGCGTGGAAGGCAAGCTTGGCGATACGGATATGCAGATCTCCTACCATTGTAACTGACTCTATGTAACCCCAACCCTATCCGGTGTCTATATAAACCGGAGGGTTTTGGTCCGTAGGACAACATACACATCAACAATCATACCATAGGCTAGCTTCTAGGGTTTAGCCTCCTCGATCTCGTGGTAGATCTACTCTTGTACTACCCATATCATCAATATTAATCAAGCAAGACGTAGGGTCTTACCTCCATCGAGAGGGCCCGAACTTGGGTAAAACTTCGTGTCCCTTGCCTCCTGTTACCATCCAGCCTAGACGCACAGTTCGGGACCCCGTACCCGAGATCCGCCGGTTTTGACACCGACACCAGCTATGAGTGGTTATTGCAATGTTGTGAGAAAGTTAGAAAAGATGTTTGAAGGGCTAGAGCTCCACCACATTCCCCGACTCAAGAACAAGGCAGCGGATGACCTGGCAAAAATAGGTTCCAAGCGGGAGCCCATTCCCAGCAATGTGTTCTTGGAGCATCTTCACACACCATCAGTTCAAGAGGATCCCTTCATAGAAGAGCCCCCGCAACCTAAGAGTTCTACTGATCCGACTGAAGTTGAAATCCCAGTCGTGATCGACCTAATCATGGAAGTTATGGTCGTCATTCCTGATTGGACAGTGCCGTATATCGCATATATTCTCAGGAAAGAACTTCCAGAAGACAAAGATGAAGCACGGCAGATTGTCCGTCGATCCAAATCCTTCACTGTGATAAGTGGTCGACTGTACAGGGAGAGTGTGACTGGAGTTGCCCAGCGATGCATTACCCTAGAGGGTGGTCGAATGATCCTTAATGATATCCACTCGGGGACCTGTGGTCACCATGCGTCCTCTCGGATAATCGTGGCCAAAGCAGACCGAGCAGGTTTTTACTGGCCGCGAGCAAATGAAATGGCAAAGGAAATAATCGACAAGTGTGAGGGCTGCCAGTTCTACTCCAACATGTCTCACAAGCCCGCTTGACCATTGAAGACCATTCCACTCGTCTGACCATTTGCTATTTGGGGGGTGGATATGGTTGGACCCTTGAGGACTGGCAGAAGTGGTTTCACCCACCTGCTTGTTGTAGTCGACAAGTTCACTAAATGGATTGAAGCCAAACCCATCAAGAACCTCGATTCGAGAACCGCCGTCAGCTTCCTCAGAGAATTAACATTCATATATGGAGTCCTGCACAACATCATCACATACAACGGTAAAACTTTGATTCAGATGAGTTCAGAGCTTTCTGCTCTTCCCAGGGCACCCGGGTCGACTACGCTTCAGTCGCTCACCCTCAGTCGAATGGACAAGAAGAAAGAGCAAATGGTTTGATCTTACAAGGGTTGAAGCCCAGATTGATGCGAGACCTCAAGCATGTGGCTGGTGCCTGGGTAGATGAGTTACCATCAGTACTGTGGGGGGCTGAGAACAACGCCAACTCGGTCGACTAGCCGGACTCCTGTGACGCCCCCCCTTTCAATCGTACACTAATCATACACACAAACGTGTATGATCAAGATCAAGGATTGACGGGAAGATATCACAACACAACTCTACAAATAAAATAAGTCATACAAGCATCATATTACAAGCCAGGGGCCTTGAGGGCTCGAATACAAGAGCTCGATCATAGACGAGTCAGTGAAAGCAACAATATCTGAGTATAGACATAGGTTAAACAAGTTTGCCTTAAGAAGGCTAGCACAAGCTGGGATACAGATCGAAAGAGGCGCATAACTCCTGCCTGGGATCCTCCTAAACTACTCCTGGTCGTCGATAACAGCCTGCACGTAGTAGTAGGCACCTCCCGAGTAGTAGCAGTCGTCATCGACAATGGCGTCTGGCTCCGGGACTACAACGTCTGGTCACAGCAATCGGGTATAGGAAGGGGAAAAGGGGGAGCAAAGCAACCGTGAGTACTCATCCAAGGTACTCGCAAGCAAGGAGCTACACTACATATGTATGCATTGGTATCAAATGGAAAAGGGGTAACATATGTGGACTGAACTGCAGAATACCAGAATAAGACGGGGATAGCTAGTCCTATCGAACACTACGCTTCTAGTAACCTCCATCTTGCAGCAGAAGAAGAGAGTAGATGGTAAGTTCACCAAGTAACATCGCATAGCATAACCCTAACTGATGATCCTCCCCTCGTCGCCCTGTGAGAGAGCGACCACCGGTTGTATCTGGCACTTGGAATGATGTGTTTTATTAAGAATCTGGTTCTAGTTGTCATAAGGTCAAGGTACAACTCCAGGTCGTCTTGTTATTGAAGATCACGGCTATTCGAATAGATTAACTTCCCTGCAGGGGTGCACCACATTTCCCAACACGCTCGATCCCCTTTGTCCTGACACACTATCCTGGGTCATGCCCGGCCTCGGAAGATCCCCTACCTAGGCACAACAGAGAGGTCAGCACGCCGGTCTAAATCCTATGGCGCAGGGGTCTGGGGCCATCGCCCATTGCACACCTGCATGTTGCGAATCCGGCTGGTGAGCAGACCTAGCCTCCCTTATACAAGAGCAGGTGTTCCAGTCCAACCCGGCGCACGCCGCTCAGTCGCTGACGTCAAGAAGGCTTCGTCTGATACCATGACGTCGAGTGCCCACAACTGTTCCCGCATAGTTGGTTAGTGCATATAGCCAGTAGCCAGACTCAGATCAAATACCCAGATCTCGTTAAGCATGTTATTTTGAAGTAATCGTGAACGCTGACCAGGGCCAGGCCCATCTCTCACCTAGGTTGTCTCCACCTGTCCTATCGCTCCGCCTCAAAGTAACAATCGGGGGCTGTCGGGAACCTAGGCCCACCACTACCTGGGTGGAACCATCTTCCCCTTCAACCCCCAACATAAGAATCACTTGCGGGTACTCAACGAGCCGACCCGACTTTAGTCACAACATGTATAGTACGTATGTATAGTATAAGCCCGTGATCAACACCCGATGTGATCATGGCCCGATAGTATAGCATGGCGGACTGACAAGAATGTAGGGCTACTTATGATAATCTAGCATCATGTACTAAGCATTTAGGTTTACAGGTGAGGTATCAACAATTGTACCAACAATTACAGGCTATGCATCAGAATATGATTAACAGAAAGCAGTAACATGCTACACTACTCTAATGCAAGCAGTAGAAAGAGAATAGGCGATATCTGGTGATCAAGGGGGGGCTTGCCTGGTTGCTCTGGCAAGAGAGAGGGGTCGTCAACACCGTAGTCGTACTGGGTAGCAGTGGCGTCGGTCTCGGTTTCTAGCGAGAGAAGAGGGGGAAGAAACAATAAATATTAAGAAAACAGATGCATAGCAATGCATGACATGATAAGTAGAGGTGCTAGGGGTGCCCTAATGCAGTATGAGGTGGTACCGGTGAAGGGGGGAAACATCCGGGAAAAAATCCATGGTGTTTTGCGTTTTTGGACAGATGAATTAGAGGGGAAAAGTTGCATGTTCACTATGCTAGGGATGCGTGACAGACGAACGGGTTGCGTATCTGGATTCGTCTTGTCGTTCTGAGCAAGTTTCATGTACAAAGTTTTTCCATCCGAGCTATGGTTTATTTTATATTGATTATAAAAGATTTAAATCAATTTTAGCATTTATTTATTTAATTTAATTCAACATTATCCAGAACAATGCATGATGACATCAGCATGATGTCAGTAGTCAACAGAGGCGTTGACTGGTCAACTGACGTGTGGGTCCCGTCTGTGAGTGACACATTATAATTAAACACATTAATTAACCTAATCAGGATTAATTAGGGGTGGCCCCCACTGTCATTGACTACTTAATTAGCTAATTAGGTTAATTAGGTAACTAATGTTTAATTAGTTTAAATAGTTGTTTAGTTTAATTAATCAAAATTAATTAAGTTAAATAATTCTTTAATTAATTAATTATTTTTATTTATTTTATTTTAAAAAAATCCCTTAAAACCGTACTGGGGGGGCGCGTGGGCCCTGGCTGTCATAGGGCCAGGGGGCTACCGGGCGGTGGATGCGGGCACTAGGGCGTGGGCGTTCGCCCGAACATGCACGGGCGTGATGGAGGGCGCCGGCGGAGGCCATGGCCGGTGGAGACGGTGACAGGGGAGCACCGAGGCGTTGCGTGTGGCGGAGCGGCATAGGGTCGGTGGCCAGGGACGGAGTGGACGTGGCCGGGCACCGTGGCTGCAAGCATGGGCGGACCAGCGTCCGTGGCGAAGGGCAGCGGCAGCAGAGGCAGCCACTAGCGATGGCGAGGCAGCAGCGAGAGCAGTGGGGTGAGGCGGGGCGCAGTCGGCATGGAGTAGCTGCAGGAGGCGGGGTGAGCGCGGCGAGGCCGTGGCGGGAGGCGGGGCGATAGCGGCGCGGCGCGGGCGTGCGCGGTCCACGGCAACCGCGGGCGGGGCGCGGCAAGGCCGCGGTGAGCGCGGCCGCGGCGGTGAGCACGAGCGTGGGCACGCGCATGAGAGGGAGGCGGCGGGCGCGTGCGGTGGCGCGGAGCAGGGGTGCCGAGGGGAGGCATGGGCACACGCGCGGTCGAGCGGGCGAGGCCGTGGCCGTGGTGGCCACGAGCAGAAGCTCGGGCGGTAGTGGGGCGCAATCGTGGTGGCGAGCGGCGCAGCACTGCAGAGGGCGACGCGGGGAGGTCGGGCGTGACGCGGGCACAGGGGAAGGAGAGGAGGGGTGCGGCTCACGGTGGGAGTAGGGTTCGGGGCAGCGGGTGTCGAGGAGGGTGTCGGGGACGACGAGGACGTAGGGGAGGAGGCGACGAGGCAGCGTTGGCGATGGAGGGGCGATCCGGCAAGGGGCGCCGACGAGGTGGCGATGGGAATCACTGGCGGTGGCGGTGTGGTTCGTTCCCCCCCCCCCCCCGCTCCTGATCCAGATTGGGATCGGGGGAGAAGGAGAGAGCGACGTGGGGGGGGGGGAAGAAGTGGGAGCGAGTGGGGTTAGCTGGCTCTAGGTTTAGTGGGGTGGGCTTTATAAAGGGGCACCAGGTGGGTCGAGGCCCATGGGAGAGGGGGGGTGGCCTACTGGGCCGAAGCCTAGGGGGTGCTTGCTTTTTTCCTTTTAGTTAGTTTTGTTTTTCCTTTTCATTTTTTTGTTTTATTTCATCTTAAAATTTTTAGACATTTTCTAAATAAGTGCCTTCTGCACTATAATTTCCTAGGCATTAATTTGCACATTCCGAACATTTTTATTTTATTGTTTGAAAAGTTTTGATGTGTGACAATATTTAATTTTTGAATTTGAAATGTTTTGAACAAACACGTGATTTGCAACAGTAACAAGGGTATCATGGCATCATTAGCAGACGGTTACTGTAGCTTAATTGTCCGGGCGTCACAATTCTCCTCCACTACAAGAAATCTCATCCCGAGATTTAAGAGGTGGAACAAGGGGGAAAGGGTCTGGTTACGTAATTCTAACGAATCTCCTCGGTCTTGCCCGCCCTTTCGAAGTGGTTGATCCCTTTCGTTGATGTCTTCATTTCTCTGCTTTAAGTCACCATGATCAGGTCGTCATCCTTTCTTCGGGAACTCCAACGTACTTACGAATAGGTAAGAGGCGGCTTGGCTACTTCAGAATGCCTATGAGGGAAACAATCTAGGGTTAACCCATGAATGATCATAAAACTACCTCTCGAGTTGAACATATAAAATACATCGAGAGTAAGGCACGAAGGTACAATGAGAGGGTCCAAGCGGATAGATAGGTGCTCAAGTCTGAACCAGAGTGAGAAAGGGGTTCCGAGAAGCGAGAGTAAGTATTGCGTTTGATACCAGAAAGGAGCACTAGGAAGGTGGCTCGCGAATTACCTACAAAACCAAGAGCAAGGGATAACTTTGTTAGCAAGGTGTACAGGAGAGTCAGGTTTTGATCCTATGGAACTATGGGTTACGGGATCACCATGTGATTAAAAGTAGGAAGGTCGGTGACATCTTGCACGGTCACGATAGCAAGGCATGTCATATGGTAGCCTGTCAGTTATGTCGGCAACAACATCGATACCAAGGGCGGGGGACAAAGAGAACCATTTTCCTACTCGTTGAACGAGGCGGACCAATAGGCAAGATTCTCGTCCATCGGTGGTTACGGGAATGTCATCAACAAAAGTAACATGGTCTTTCTAACAGAGTGATACAACGAGGTGTTTACATATGCAGGGATATATTACTGCTTATACAATATAGATCACAAGAAGGTTTAAACAAACCAATGGAAAGGAAAAGTGATTATCAGGTTTAAACAGAACAATGGAAAGGAAAATATTTTTAAACAAATATTTCAAGGGTATATTCTTCACAAGGACAAGCAGAGCATGATATCCATGACAGGAGATAATGTAGTAAACTCTTTAGGTAGGCGAGAGAATTTTCAAGTCATTACACATACAACGGTGTTTGGATAATCGAGCAGGAAACATTTAACATTGGGCTTCAAATGTTCCTATTGAAAATCGGAGTACCATAGGCATGCTTCGAGATAGCATTGACATGGTCAACTGGTGAAGATCAGACTTTGGAACAAAAAGGATCCATCAGGAACAACTTATAGAATAGGTCTTACAATTTCCTCACGGAAGAATGACTAACCTTGCCAAAAAGTAAACTATAACAATAGGTCCTCCGGCCAGGTGTGGTAGGCATGACATCACCTTACCGGGTCATATAATGACTGATGTTATAACCCTTGAAAATATGTTCCAACCATCATATCTGACCGAGATTCAGATCCGATTGGTGTCAGGATACCTCAGACTTAGGATGCCTGAGAAGAAAAGTTGCAACACAAATTTACGAGATGACATTGTAAGATTCTCGGGAAATGAACTATGGAAGTGAGTTCCAAAACAAGAGTTCATCATTAACCCAAGGAGAGGATGAGGAGGTGGCTGAAGGACTCAACGATAATTCATTGAGATTTCCAAAGGATGGATTTCCATGATTATGTGAACGAGGAGATAAAATTTGACAGATCAAATGATATAATGATGTATGCTCAAGAAAACATACACAATTTAAACATTGGTTGAAAAGTGCACCCGAAAATCTGGTCTAGGTAGCACGATCAAAGTTTGAATGATGATCAGTGAGCAATAGACTTAGAATGAAGCTATCGACCATTAACGTCAAAGCAATAGGGTTGCTAGAATTTTTGAACTTTACATATCACAGACCATTTGTTGGTATTCCGGTTAGAAACAACACGAGAAAGAATGGCGATGGTGGGAAGTATCACTATACCAAGAATTCTTAAGAGGTGGTGAAACTCTCACGACATTCTTGACATAAAAGATGGTAATACTCCAAGGTAAAGAACAAATGCTAGATAGCAAGGATCTCAAGGTATAACACGAAACACAAACAAGTTTGTGTTGAACGGAAGGCAATAAAGTGGTCGATGATAACACAAATCATCGAGGGCAAGGATGGTACTTCTCACCATGAATTCGATCGATATCTTGGAAGACCTTAGAATGTTGATGACGATCACAACATACTTGCCGAGGGGTTTCATGAGGTTACAATCGATCATCAATGACATCAAGCAAAAGGAAGGGTGAACCGAAAGTTATCAGAACCATGGGTATGAAACAAACTCGAAATCAAGTTTGCTATTCAAGGAGAAATGGTATGACAAGGAAGATCGACGTAAGGTTAGTTCACTGTCAAAATTTGTGCTCCGTGAAGAAGGACTGGGTAGCACAGTTAAAAATTAGCCCAATAATGGTATAGCCGATCAGGCTAGGAATGACATGAAGGATTATTAAACTCAGAAGCAACGAAAATTAATTAGGGTAATTGAACCGGAATGCAGAATCGGTTCACATATCGGTGCTCTCGGTTGACGACAACCCAGAACCTAGGAAAATTGGAATCGGTGAGAAATTAACAGTTGATGAAGAACCCATAAGAAGTTATGCAGTTCCATGACATTATCCAGATATCTGAAGGAAATATGCCCTAGAGGCAATAATAAAGTTATTATTTATTTTCTTATATCATGATAAATGTTTATTATTCATGCTAGAATTGTGTTAACCGGAAACATAATACATGTGTGAATACATAGACAAACAGAGTGTCACTAGCATGCCTCTACTTGACTAGCTCGTTGATCAAAGATGGTTATGTTTCCTAACCATAGACATGAGTTGTCATTTGATTAATGGGATCACATCATTAGGAGAATGATGTGATTGACTTGACCCATTCCGTTAGCTTAGCACTTGATCGTTTAGTTTGTTGCTATTGCTTTCTTCATGACTTATACATGTTCCTATGACTATGAGATTATGCAACTCCCGTTTACCGGAGGAACACTTTGTGTGCTACCAAACATCACAACGTAACTGGGTGATTATAAAGGTGCTCTACAGGTGTCTCCGAAGGTACTTGTTGGGTTGGCGTATTTCGATATTAAGATTGTCACTCCGATTGTCGGAGAGGTATCTCTGGGCCCTCTCGGTAATGCACATCACCTAAGCCTTGCAAGCATTGCAACTAATGAGTTAGTTGCGAGATGATGTATTACGGAACAAGTAAAGAGACTTGTCGGTAACGAGATTGAACTAGGTATTGAGATGCCGACGATCGAATCTCGGGCAAGTAACATACCGATGACAAAGGGAACAACTTATGTTGTTATGCGGTTTGACCGATAAAGATCTTCATAGAATATGTAGGAGCCAATATGAGCACACAGGTTCCGTTATTGGTTATTGACCGGAGACGTGTCTCGGTCATGTCTACATAGTTCTCGAACCCGTAGGGTCCGCATGCTTAAAGTTCGATGAGGGTTATATTATCAGTTTATGTGTTTTGATGTACCGAAGGAGTTCGGAGTCCCGGATGAGATCGGGGACATGACGAGGAGTCTCGAAATGGTCGAGATGTAAAGTTCGATATATTGGACGACTATATTCGGACATTGGAAAGGTTCCGAGTGATTCGGGTATTTTCGGGAGTACCGGGGAGTTACGGGAATTCGTATTGGGCCTTAATGGGCCATACGGGAAAGGAGAGAAAGGCCTCAAAGGGTGGACGCACCCCTCCCCATGGGCTGGTCCGAATTGGACTAGGGAGGGGGGGCGCCCCCTTCCTTCCTTCTCATTTCCCTTCCCTTTCCTTCCCTCCTACTCATACTACTTGGAAGGGCTCCTAGTTCTACTAGGAAAGGGGGAATCCTACTCCCGGTAGGAGTAGGACTCCCCTAGGGCGTGCCATAGAGAGGGCCGTCCCTCCCCCTCCTCCAGTCCTTTATATACGGGGGCAGGGGCACCCCAAAGACACAACAATTGATCATTGATCTCTTAGCCGTGTGCGGTGCCCCCCTCCACCATAATCCTCGATAATATTGTAGCGGTGCTTAGGCGAAGCCCTGCGACGGTAGAACATCAAGATCGTCACCACGCCGTCGTGCTGACGGAACTCATCCCCGACACTTTGCTGGATCGGAATCCGGGGATTGTCATCGAGCTGAACGTGTGCAAAAACTCGGAGGTGCCATAGTTTCGGTGCTTGATCGATCGGGCCGTGAAGACGTACGACTACATCAACCGCGTTGTTATAACGCTTCCGCTTCCGGTCTACGAGGGTACGCAGACAACACACTCCCCTCTCATTGCTATGCATCACCATGATCTTGCTTGTGCGTAGGAATTTTTTTGAAATTACTACGTTCCCCAACAGTGGCATCCGAGCCAGGTTTTATGCGTTGATGTAATATGCACGAGTAGAACACAAGTGCGTTGTGGGTGATATAAGTCCTACTGCTTGCCAGCATGTCACACTTTGGTTCGGCGGTATTGTTGGATGAAGCGGCCCGGACCAACATTATGCGTACGCTTACGCAAGACTGGTTTTACCGCTGTGCTATGCACACAGGTGACTAGCGGGTGTCAGTTTCTCCAACTTTAGTTGAACCGAGTGTGGCTACGCCCGGTCCTTGAGAAGGTTAAAACAACACCAACTTGACAAACTATCGTTGTGGTTTTGATGTGTAGGTAAGAACAGTTCTTGCTAAGCCCTTAGCAGCCACGTAAAACTTGCAACGACAAAGTAGAGGATGTCTAACTTGTTTTTGCAGGGCATGTTGTGATGTGATATGGTCAAGACATGATGAGATATAAGTTGTTGTATAAGATGATCATGTTTTGTTGAAGTTATCGGCAACTGGAAAAAGCCTCATGGTTATCTCTCTATTGCATAAGATGCATGCGTCAAATAATTGCTTTACTTTATCGCTATGCGATAGCAATAGTTGCAAGAGCAATTGTTGGCGAGACAACCATATGACGACACATTGATATAGATCAAGATGATGGAGATCATGGTGTCATGCCGGTGATGATGGAAATCTTGACGATGTTTTGAAGATGGAGATCAAAGGCACAAGATGATGATGGCCATATCATGTCACATATTATGATTGCATGTGATGTTTATCTTTTATGCATCTTATCTTGCTTTAATTGACGGTAGCATTATAAGATGATCTCTCACTAAATTTCAAGATAAAAGTGTTCTCCCTGAGTATGCACCATTGCTAAAGTTCGCCGTGCCCAGACACCACGTGATGATCGGGTGTGATAAGCTCTACGTCCATCTACAACGGGTGCAAGCTAGTTTTGCACACGCAGAATACTCGGGTTAAACTTGACGAGCCTAGCATATGAATATATGGCCTCGGAACACTGAGATCGAAAGGTCGAGCATGAATCATATAGTAGATATGATCAACATAATGATGTTCACCATTGAAAGCTACTCCATTTCACATGATGATCGGTTATGGTTTAGTTGATTTGGATCACGTGATCACTTAGATGATTAGAGGGATGTCTATCTAAGTGGGAGTTCTTAAGTAATATGATTAATTGAACTTTAATTTATCATGAACTTAGTCCTGGTAGTATTAGCATATCTATGTTGTAGATCAATAGCTCGCGATCTTGCTCCCCGTTTAATTTTTATATGTTCCTAGAGAAAACTAAGTTGAAAAATGTTAGTAGCAATGATGCGGATTGGATCCTTGATCTGAGGTTTATCCTTATTGCTGCACAGAAGAATTATGTCCTTCATGCACCGCTAGGTGACTGACCTATTGCAGGAGCAGATGCAGACGTTATGAACATTTGGCTAGCTCAATATGATGACTACTTGATAATTTAGTGCACCATGCTTAACAGCTTAGAATCGGGATTTCAAAGACGTTTTGAACGTCATGGACCATATGAGAAGTTCCAGGAGTTGAAGTTAATATTTCAAGTAAATACCCGAGTTGAGAGATATGAAGTCTCCAACAAGTTCTATAGCTAAAAGATGGAGGAGAATAGCTCAAGCAGTGAGCATGTGCTCAGATTGTCTGGGTACTACAATCGCTTGAATCAAGTGGGAGTTAATCTTCCAGATAAAATAGTGATTGACAGAATTCTCTAGTCACCATCACCAAGTTAGTAGAACTTCGTGATGAACTATGATATGCAAGGGATAACGGAAACGATTCCCAAGCTCTTCGTAATGCTGAAATCGATGAAGGTAGAAATCACGAAAAATATCAAGTGTTGATGGTAGACAAGGCAACTAGTTTCAAGAAAAGGGCAAAGGGAAGAAGGGGAACTTCAAGAAAAACGGCAAGCAAGTTGCTGCTCAAGTGAAGAAGCCCAAGTCTGATCCTAATCCCGAGACTAAGTGCTTCTACTGCAAAGGGACTCGTCACTGGAAGCGGAACTGCCCCAAGTATTTGGCGGAGAAGAAGGATGGCAAAGTGAACAAAGGTATATTTGATATACAGATTATTGATGTGTATTTTACTAGTGTTTGTAGCAACCCCTCGGTATTTGATACTGGTTCAGTTGCTAAAAGTAGTAACTCGAAACGGGAGTTGCAGAATGAACAGAGACTAGTTAAGGGTGAAGTGACGATGTGTGTTGGAAGTGGTTCCAAGATTGATATGATCATCATCGCACACTCCATATACTTTCGGGATTAGTGTTAAACCTAAATAAGTGTTATTTGGTGTTTGCATTGAGCATGAATATGATTTGATCATGTTTATTGCAATACGGTTATTCATTTAAGTAAGAGAATAAATTGTTATTCTGTTTACATATATGGTTACACACCCAATGAAAATGGTTCGTTGGATCTCGATCGTAGTGACACACATATTCATAATATTGAAACCAAAAGATGCAAAGTTAATAATGATAGTGCAACTTATTTGTGGCACTGCCGTTTAGGTCATATTGGTGTAAAGCGCATGAAGAAACTCCATGCTGATGGACTTTTGGAATCACTTGATTATGAATCAGTTGATGCTTGCGAACCATGCCTCATGGGCAAGATGACTAAGACTCCGTTCTCTGGAACAATGCAGCAAGCAACAAATTTGATGGAAATCATGCATACTGATGTATGTGGTCCGATGAATATTGAAGCTCGCGGCAGGTATCATTATTTTCTGATCTTCACAGATGATTTGAGCAGATATGAGTATATCTACTTGATGAAACACAAGTCTGAAACATTTGAAAAGTTCAAATAATTTCAGAGTGAAGTGGAGAATCATCGTAACAAAAATAAAAGTTTCTACGGTATGATCGCAGAAGTAAAATATTTGAGTTACGAGTTTGGCCTTCAGTTAAAAACAATGTGAAATAGTTTCACTACTCATGCCACCTGGAACACCACAGCATAATGGTGTGTCCGAACGTCATAACCGTACTTTATTAGATATGGTGCGATCTATGATGTCTCTTACCGATCTACCACTATCGTTTTGGGGTTATGCATTAGAGACAACTAGATTCACGTTAAATAGGGCACCATCTAAATCCGTTGAGACGACACCGTATGAACTATGGTTTGGCAAGAAACCTAAGCTGTCGTTTCTTAAAGTTTGAGGTTTCAATGCTTATGTGAAAAAGTTTCAACCTGAAAGCTCAAACCCAAATCGGAGAAGTGCGTCTTCATAGGATACCCAAAAGAAAATGTTGGGTACACCTTCTATCACAGATCCGAAGGCAAGATATTCATTGCTGAGAATGGATCCTTTCTAGAGAAGGAGTTTCTCTCGAAAGAAGTGAGTGGGAGGAAAGTAGAACTTGATGAGGTAACTATACCTACTCCCTTATTGGAAAGTAGTTCATCACAAAAATTTGTTCCTGTGACTACTACACCAATTAGTGAGGAAGCTAATGATGATGATCATGTACCTTCAGATCAAGTTACTACCGAACCTCGTAGGTAAACCATAGTGATATCCGCACCAGAGTGGTACGGTAATCCTGTTCTAGAGGTCATGTTACTTGACCATGATGAACCTACGAACTACGAGGAAGCGATGATGAGCCTAGATTCCGCGAAATGGCTTGAGGCCATGAAATCTGAGATGAGATCCATGTATGAGAACAAAGTATGGACTTTGAATGACTTGCCCATTGATCGATGAGCCATTGATATTAAATGGATCTTCAAGAGGAAGACGGACGCTGATAGTAGTGTTACTATCTACAAAGCTAGAATTGTCACAAAAAGGTTTTTGACAAGTTCAAAGGGTTGACTACGATGAGAGTTTCTCACTCGTATCTATGCTTAAGTCTGTCCGAATCATGTTAGCAATTGCCGCATTTTATGAAATCTGGCAAATGGACACTCATATTACTTTCACTGAGTCTGGACATCGGAATGCCCATTCCTTTCAACTTCTATGCATATAGTATATTCAGACCACTGCCACCATCCATCAGAACCTTAGTCAATCGAGTGCCTTCGACTACTGGGTCGACCACCAGCGGTTGCCTCCCAGGGGTGGCTATGTGCGCTGGGTGATCGGATTGGTCGAATGTAATGGCAGTCTGAGACCACTTCAAACAACTGGGTGTCACTGGAGCGACCATGTTCACTTCTCTGTTGATGACTTTCAGTCAACTCTTACTCTCAACATTAGCGAAAATCATCATAGTGGAATTGACGTGGGGGTAACCATCATCGTCTTCCTACTCATCCTCAACTTTGTCCACTTCCTTCTCCTTTTCCTTGGGTTGTTTCTCTCAGAATTGCTGGATTAGGAGTCGACACTGTCGACTGGTATGCTTCGGGTAAATGAAATTACCCTCTTCATCTTTTTTGGTGTGAATGTGGCATGGCAAATCTAGCACATCATTTCCATCTTGATCTTTTACTTTCTTGGGGTTCCACGGCCCTTTGGGTTTCCCTTTGAACTTTCTTTGAGTCCCGGCTAAGGCTTCACCAGGGGCAGCTGGCTCGGCTTTGCGCTTCTGCTTCCGACTGGAGTTCCCTCCTCCGGTTTTGTGGGCGACTGTTTTGTGCTTGCCACTCCGGAGTCAGTATTCTTCTTCACCATTGGCGTACTTGGTGGCAATCTCCATCATCCGAGTCAGAGTCATATCTCCTGTCCGACCGAATTTCAGATTCAACTCCCGATATTTAACGCCTTCTTTGAAGGCACAAATTGCCTGGTGATCCGACACATTCTCCACCGTGTGGTGCAACGTGATCCATCTCTGGATATAATCTCTCAAAGTTTCATTCGGTTTCTGAATGCAACACTGCAATTCTGTCAGCCCTGCTGGCCGTTTGCAAGTACCTTCAAATGTTTTGACAAATACTTAGGCAAGATCTTCCCAAGTATAAATACTACCAGGCGCTAACTGATTCAGCCACGCTCTGGCCGAGCCCTCCAACATCAAAGGAAGGTGCTTCATGGCCACTTCATCGTTGCCACCACCAATCTGTACAGCCACTCGATAATCCTCAAGCCAAGTGTCAGGCTTGGACTCGCCAGTGAACTTACTGACTCTAGTCGCCAACCTGGAGTTGGGAGGAATCACCGCAGCCCTGATGGCTCTACTAAAACAGTCTGGACCTGAGACATGTACCCTGCTGCTGGTTGGGAAATCTCTGTCGTGACCTTCTCTATGAGCTCTATTTCTGTCAACCAGACCCTGAACGAGAATAGATCTCGCATCAAATCCCGGCTCGCTGGGGTCGACTGGAATCCTTCGCCCACCACTGTGAGGACGTCTGTCATCATACTCCCGAGGCACGTATGACCCACTCCTTGGGGGAGGCGTGGGCACTCGACGACGTTCATCGTGATCGAGTCGATGATCATACTGCTCGCGGTTTCTGTACTGATCTCACTGGTCCTCATGTCCTTAACGCCCCGGGGGCGATCTCGGGCTATGAGCCGACTAGACTGTGTCTGCAACCACGGATCTGTTATGGATCCTATTCCGCGACTGAGAAACTATTGTATTCTGCTCTCCTGCCGCACGGAGCAAAGCCCGAATCTGCACCAAACCTCGACCAACTTTTGACTGGGAAGGTTGGATTGACTCTGTATTCGGGCCGCAACTGTGAGATTCTGGATTGGAGTTTGGTATACCTGAGTCAGAGGCAGAAAAAGTTGGCGTCGATTGGACTCGGGGATACGCTGCCGAGCACGCTCGTCGAGTGCGCGCTGGAGGTTCTCCAGTCGAGTCCGCTCAGCCAGGTTGGCCAGGCGCGCTTCCTCCAAGGCCTGGGCCTCAGGGGTGTCTCCAACGATAGGAGTGTGAATCGCATCCATGTTTCGGCGGCGAAGTTCTTCCCTTCGCTGCGAAGAGAGGGGTTTGAGATGGTACTCTTCGTGAACACGCGACGGATCACCATCCCCATCGCCTCCGTCTTCACGGGTGAAGCCAGGAGGACTGCGTGGTCCATTGACCATCAAAACATCTGCCGCGGGGTCGCTGCTGTCGCACTCGGATGCAGTCTCTACGGAGCCAGTCGACAGGTCGAGCGTGCCATAGAAAGTTTCATTGGGCTCAATTGTCATGACTTCGGGGGTGGCCGACTGGTGAGCCACCGCATGCCTCACTCACCGCTGAAGCCTCGATCGACCAGAACGCTTGCTCTGGTGGGTTGCAGGGAGGGAGGTCAGCACGGGAGTACCGATACTGAGTCGACGGCTGCCGTAGGAGGACACCGCGGACGCACGCGCAAAAGTGTGTTGCCCCGCGGACGGGGAGCGCCTCGACATCGAGTGGCGCTTGTTGGAGCCAAGTGGAGTTGTTGGCGACGAATATGAGCGCACCGAGACGGATCTCGCGACCCTCGGCCAAACCTCTGCCCGAAACCATGTTGATGGGAATTGGAAAAATCGCAACTTCTCCAACAAGTCGCTAAGACACCTGCCCCACGGTGGGCGCCAACTATCGTGGTTCTAAGTCTGACAGTAGAATGGGGGGTAGGGATGTAGAGGCAAGATCCTAGCTATGGAGTAGTTGTACAAGCGAGTTTTACGAGTTCAGGCCCTTCTCAGAGGAAGTAACAGCCCTACGTCTCGGAGCCCGGAGGCGGTCAACTGGATTATATTCGTGTGTGTTACAGGGTGTGCGAACCCATGTGCCTGTGGGGTCGAGTGACTTCTGTGACGGTCGAGTGGAACGTTTCTTGTCGAGTGGATGACGGTACCCTTTGGACGATCCTGGATTTAGGGTTCTGTTCTAGGGGAGGATGTCTAGGTCAGGTCTATGACCCTACCCTAGGTATGTAGCTTCATCACACGGCACCCCCGATAAGCCAGCCAATCACACCAACAGAGAATGCTGGGTGTTCAAGCAGGCCGGCGAGTTGAATGCTGAAAACAAGGACAAGGGGCTGCACAGTGATGACGAGTAGGAGCCCCAGCCGCCGAACATGGGAGGACAGAAGAGGTTCCCCACACAAGTGAAGACGGTGAACATGATATACGCAACCCACATTCCCAAGAGGGAACGGAAGCAAGCACTAAGGGACGTCTATGCGATAGAGCCCGTCGCCCCAAAGCTCAACCCATGGTCTTCTTGTCCGATCACCTTCGATCGCAGGGACCACCCCACTAGTATCCGTCATGGCGGATCCGCCACATTGGTCATAGACCCCATCATCGACGGATTTCACCTCACTCGTGTCCTTATGGACAGCGGTAGCAGCCTGAACCTGCTCTATCTGGACACAGTGTGCAAAATGGGCATAAATCCCTCAAGGATCAAACCCACCAAAACCACCTTTAAGGGCGTCATCCCAGGTGTAGAGGCCCATTGCACGGGCTCAATCACACTGGAAGTGGTCTTTGGATCTCCGGACAACTTCCGAAGCGAGGAGTTAATCTTCGATATCGTCCTGTTCCGCAGTGGCTATCATGCACTGCTCGGGCGAACCGCATTTGCAAAACTCAATGCGGTACTACATTACGCATACCTCAAGCTCAAGATGCCAGGACCTAGGGGGTCATAACAGTCAATGGAAGCACAGAACGCTCGCTCCGTATGGAAGAGCACACTACGACCCTCGTAGCAGAAGCACAAAGCAGCCTTTTAAGGCAAACCGCCAATTCGGCGATACAGCCCCCGGACACCGTTAAGCGAGTCAGGAGTAACCTGCAACAGGATCGCCTGGCACGTTCGGAGCTCGCCTAGCAATTCGGCCCCCGTCCCAGTCCCAGTCAAGCGACGAAATATGTGCCGCGATCAGGGCACGTCCCCCAATGCGGCTTAACCGCCCTAGGGGCTGTATACCTTTATCATTTTTTCTCTCTCAGGACCTTACTCTCTAGAAACCCTTTCCGGCAGTATGACAGCAGGCCACATTACGGGAAGGAACAACCAAGGAGGCAAGAAGCTAAGACGTACAAGGGAACCCCAAGGTGGTCTCTAATAACAATCGAGATACCCGCTTTTTACTACCCATACGCAGCTTGCCCTTGGACAAGACATGTCAAATAGTACTATTTTTTGCTTATTGCACTACTTGTATCAGTATGCTTCGACGTATTATTTAAATAACAATGCATAGCATTAGCCAATTATTGCATTATCCATCCCTTTTTTCTCTTATCTGTTCATCTACGACAACTTGCACCCATACATTCTAGTACGATTAGTACGCTAGGGGCTTTCGTTTACCCCATAATACGGCGTGAGAAGTCCAAACACTTTCGACAGTGCGGCACCCCGAACTTATAGCATTATATGCATCAGCTTCGAATCATGTCTTGGGTCAATAGTTGGGTTTGCCCGGATCCCATGTTTTGGTACCTTACGTTCCGCTATAACGACTAAGGTAGCGCTGGGAGAACTACTGCGATTGTGTCCTAGTTCTTCCAGACGAGCACCTCAGTAGAGAAAGCCGAAAACTAACTATCATGATAATGCGAGAGCTGGTCGCTGCTCGAGAGGTCTCAAGTCCTTAAAGAATTTTTCCGCTTCGGGCGAGGAGTCGGCCTTGCCCGACTTAGGCGTATATAGCGCCCCAAATTCGGCCTTCAGAATACTAGGGGCTTCGCCAAAATTTAAATTTGTAGACTTTTATGGCTAAGTGAGAGTGATAAAGCCTTATAGTCCGATTGCCTGGTTCGTTGTGCTGAACACCTCCCTCGAAGGACCCATAATTGGGATAAAGAGTGCTCAGGTTTATCCCGAACACCCCGGTACTAGTTACATGGGGGCAGAAGCCAACGACTAGCCAACTCTCAGATTTTATAAACGGACGCACAGAAGGTAATATTTTAAACTCAAAAAGTGTTGCATAGCGCAAATGAAGTCGTTTCACATTACAGGATCACATGAGCATGTTCATTAAAAAATTACATCTCGAGTACATTCCGCCGCCACAAGGTGGGAACCCTTCAGGGCACTGTCATAACACATTTCGGGGCAGCGATGCTCCTTGCCCTCCGGTGGCCCATCCTTCACCAGCTTTACGACGTCCAGCTTCACCCGGTGCACCTTCGCCCGGGCAAAAGCCCTGCATGCACCCTCGATGCAGACGGACCGCTTTATGACTTCAAGCCGTGGGCAGGCATCCACAAGCCGCCTCACCAGACCGAAGTAGCTGCTAGGCAGGGGATCACCAGGCCACATCCGGACTGTAAGACCCTTCATGTCCTGTTCGGACGCCTTGTGAAGCTCGACCAATTGCTTCAGCTGGTTGCTCAAGGGCATTGGGTGTTCGGTCCCAGTATACTGAGACCAGAACAACTTTTCCGTCGAGATCCCCTCCTTAGCTCGGTAAAACTCCACGGCATCCAGTACACTGTGGGGAAGATCTACGAACGCTCCTGGAGAGCTCCAAACTCGGGTAAGTAAAAGGAAAGTTCACTTCACATGCTTGCTTTGCATAATGAATGCTTTACCCACTGCTATCTTCTTCACCGCATCAATCTCCTGGAGGGCCTTGTGGGCTTCAGCCTTGGCGATCCATGCGCTTTCGAGCGCCTTCGCAAGCTCGGACTCTCGCGTCTTAGAGTCAAGCTCCAAGGACTCGTGTTTTTTGGCGAGAGCCTCGAGCTCTTGCTACACCTCGCCTACCTGGGCTTCTTGCTTTTCCCTCTCAATGCGCTCCTTGGCCGCTTTGTCTTCGGCCTCGGACAATGCCTTTTTCAGCGTCGCCACCTCGGTTGTGGCCCCTGGCAAATTCATGATGATCCTATTACTTTACAACCAAATTTCTTTTTAATATATAGACAAGGTATTGCTTACCTTTGCTCTTCTCGAGCAGCCTCTTGGTAAGGCCGAGCTTGTCCTCGGACCGCTTAAGGTCCTACTTCAGTGCAGCGACCTCCGCAGTACGTGCGGCAGCGGCCAGCAGTGAAGCCTGCATATGCATGTAGACATATTCTGATTAGACTCCTGAGTCATTATTTGATCCTCTATTCGGCCTTTCTTCGCGAACGCCAAGCAGAGCATCAGGGGCTACTGTCTATGTGGCAATATTTTCCTATATTTTGATTGCTTACCTCAAAGACTGTTAGGAGGCTGCCACAAGCTTCGGTTAGTCCGTTTTTGGCGGACTGAACTTTCTCGATCACCGCACTCATGATAGTGCGGTGCTCTTCGTCGATGGAAGCGCCGCGAAGCGCTTCCAGCAAGTTGTCCGGTGCCTTTGGATGGACAGAGGCCACCGGCACGGGCGGCTTGCCCCTCTTAACGGGGGATCGCCTGCCGGAGTCCTGAACCACCGAAGGTTCTGGCGCAGTGTTCGGCTGGGGGCCGAACTTGGAGCCCGTGGGAGTCTTGCTCCCTTTGCACCCAGGGGCCGGAAGGTCACCTCGAGGCGCCCCCAGGACTACCTCCCCTCGGCTCGGTGCCTTTTGAGAAAACACCTAGACATTGTCTGTAGGGCAAGGGGTGGAGGCAGTCAGAAGTGAATCGCTATTCATATCCGACGAGTCCAAAGAACCGTCCGATGAAGATACATCAAGACGGGCTCGGGATGGACTGCATAATCATATTCGGCGTAAGGAGAAGCAGTGCAATAAAACATACCATGAATTACTGGTATCCGGATACTTACGACTTCGCCAGGGGCTTGTCCCTGGGTAACCACTCGTCGCCGCTGTAGGTGGCCGTCGTGGAGCAGTCCGGAAGGAGGGTCCTCCCCTTCTTGGACCATTTGGTCTCCCTGGTTGGGGCGGCCTTCCTTTTCTTGTCTCCCCCAGCTGGGGGGAGAACTTTCCTCTTCCTCCTCCTCATTTTCGTGGGAGGAGTGCACCTCGGAGTTATCGAATGATGAGTCCGATATAACCTTGCGCCGGAGACCCTTTCGGGTCCCCGTGGCCTTCTTCCTGGCCTTCTTCACCGGCACCTCATAAGGCGCCGGAATCAGCATCTCCGCTAGGAGATCATCTGCAGGATCTTCAGGCAGGGGGCTGGGCAATCGATCTGCTCCGCTGTCTCTACCCAGTCCTGTTAAGGGCATTGAAGCTTAGATCCCGCACATGATTAAACTGAGGCAAATAAATATCCTGTGAGGTATAAAAACTTACCGGATTGGCATGGCGCTTTGCGCTGAGTCCGCGGTCCTCGGTAAGGGGAGGAGGTACCTCGGCGCCCTTGAACAACACCTTCCAGACGTCCTTCTGCATCGTATCGAAGAGCTCTCGCAACGTCTGGTGCTTGGCCAGGTCGAACTCCCACAAATTGAGTACCCGTCGTTGACACGAGAGGATCTGGCGAAAGAGCATGACCTGGACCACGTTGACGAGCTTGATTTTCTTTCTCATCATTTTCTTGATGCAGGTCTGGAGTCCGGTCAGCTCTACCGGGGAACCCCAGGACAGGCCCTTCTCTTTCCAGGAAGTGAGCCATGTGGGCATTCCGGATCGAAATTCGGGGGCCGCCACCCAGTTGGTGTCGCGCGGCTCGGTGATGTAGAACCACCCCGATTGCCACCCCTTTATGGTCTCCACATAGGAGCCTTCGAGCCAGGTGACGTTAGGCATTTTGCCCACCATGGCGCCTCCGCACTCTGCTTGCTGGCCGACCACCACCTTCGGTTTAACATTGAAGGTCTTCAGCCACAGGCCAAAGGTAAGGCCTCACACATGACGATAAACGCTGAGTTGTTGAGGATGAAATTGGGGGCCAGATCATGAAAATCCAGCCGGTAGTAGAACATGAGCCCGTGGATAAACGGGTGAAGGGGAAATCCCAGTCCGCGGACAAAGTGGGTAAGGAAAACTATCCTCTCATGGGGTTCGGGCGTAGGGATGATCTGCCCCGCATCTGGCAGCCGGTGCGCGATGTCCGCGGCCAGATATCCGACTTCCTGTAGCTTTGTGATATTCTCCTCCGTGACGAAGGAGACCATCCACTTGCCTCCCGCTCCAGACATGCTTGGAGTAGTTTGAGGAGAAAGACGCAGACTTGGGCGCTGGAGCTCGAGTGTGCGAGAATGGATAAGCAAGGAGGAAGAAGGCATGGGTAAAAAGGGTGAATCTTTGTCCCTTTCTAGATAATTTTCTTTATATACCCATACATGGGTATGATATTGAGTTGCCTCTTGTTTATTTAGATTATGAGGCTATGGTTCGTCATCAGTTTGTTGAGAGGAACGATGAGTTTCTCCAGTACCGACTAATCTTTGGCAGATGACGCACCTATCATGTCGCTCTCCCTGCTCCTACTTTCTTTGACTTTCAGGCAAAAGGGAGATATGTTATAACCAGGGAGGAGGCGACCGAGTACGAGAGGAGGGTGGAGACAGCTCGCCTCCAAGTTGCATCTCATCAGGCAATTGCCGCTGCATCTCAGTACGACCCCATTTACAACTTTGGATATCCGCCAGGCCAGCCGTGGCCATAGACCAACTTAGGACAAAAGCCTAAGCTCGGGGGGATACGTATTTCTCACCGACATTACATTCATGTTCACACACTCATGCTAGTTGTCGGTGCTCATACTTTTTCATTGTATCATCCATGCTAGTTTATTTTCCTTTTTATGCTTTCTTCTTGTGTGTTTAATAAACCTTAAGAAAAACAAAAAAAATTAGTTGTAGCTTTTAATTAGTTTACTTTCCATGCTTGTAGTAGTAATTAAAAAGAAAACCCAAAAAGATTTCTCGTTCTTCTTTTGCTTGTTGGGAGCTTTCCCGTGTAAATAGTTTTATTTCTTTTCTTGTTATTTGGGGGTCAAGAGGAGAAGACCATGAGTAAAATGATTGAGTGGCTCTCACATGCATTATTGTTGATCTAAAAAAGAGCCCATATTACCTTGTCTTCTCTCTTGAATTGAATGCTTGCAGATCCCAGCTTAGTCCAATGCACGTGCACTATTATTATTATCCACACTATTCGGTCGTGCACGTGAAAGGCAATAATGATGATTATATGATGAAGTTATTGAGATGAGAAAAGATGGTATGAACTCGACCTCTCTTGTTTTTGTAAATATGATTAGTTCATCGTTCCTGATTCAGCCTATTATGAATAAACATGTTTGCAGTGACAATTAGGGATTGTAGTTGCTTATGCCATGCTTAATTAGCTAGGAGCTTATAATGGTTTACCTTGCGTGCCAATATGCTATTAAAATGGTTGTGATGTGGTATGATAGGGTGGTATATATCCTCTTTTGAACGATTCGAGTGGCTTGAATTGGTACATGTTCACGCATGTAGTTGAAACAAAATCAACATAGCCTCTACGATATTTATGTTCATGGTGCGTTATATCCTACTCATGCTTGCATTCGGTGTTGACTAATTTTAACGCATGTTCATGACTATTGTCGCTCTCTAGCTGGTCGCTTCCCAGTATTTTTCTAGCCTTTGCTACCTCTTGAGCACTGCGTTGGATTTCCTTGAAGAGGAAAGGATGATGCAGCAAAGTAGCGTAAGTATTTCCCTCAGTTTTTGAGAACCAAGGTATCAATCCAGTAGGAGGCTATGCGCGAGTCCCTCGTACCTCCACAAAACAAATAACTCCTCGCAACCAACGCGATAAGGGGTTGTCAATCCCTTCACTGTCACTTACGAGAGTGAGATCTGATAGATATGATAAGATAATATTTTTGGCATTTTTATGATAAAGATGCACAGTAAAATAAAAGCAAAATAAAAAAGCAAAGGAAATAACTAAGTATTGGAAGATTAATATGATGAAGATAGACCCGGGGGCCATAGGTTTCACTAGTGGCTTCTCTCAAGAGCATAAGTATTTTATGATGGGTGAAGGAATTACTGTTGAGCAATTGATAGAATTGAGCATAGTTATGAGAATATCTAGGTATGATCATGTATATAGGCATTAGGTCCAAGACAAGTAGACCGACCCTGCCTGCATGTACTACTATTACTCCACTCATCGACCACTATCCAGCATGCATCTAGAGTATTAAGTTCATGAAAACAGAGTAACGCCTTAAGAAAGATGACATGATGTAGAGGGATAAATTCATGCAATAGGATAAAAACCCATCTTGTTATCCTCGATGGAAAGAGTACAATACGTGCCTTGCTGCCCCTACTGTCACTGGGAAAGGACACCGCAAGATTGAACCCAAAGCTAAGCACTTCTCCCATTGCAAGAAAGATCACTCTAGTAGGCCAAACCAAACTGATAATTCGAAGAGACTTGCAAAGATAACCAATCATACATAAAAGAATACAGAGAAGATTCAAATATTGTTCAGATATCAATGTGAGTGAGTAGGGATTGCCATGCAACGGATGCACTAGAGCTATAAGTATATGAAAGCTCGAACTGAAACTAAGTGGGTGTGCATCCAACTTGCTTGCTCATGAAGACCTAGGGCATTTGAGGAACCTCATCGTTGGAATATACAAGCCAAGTTTTATAATAAATATTCCCACTAGTATATGAAAGTGATAACTCAAGAGACTCTATATATGAAGAACATGGTGCTACTTTGAAGCACAAGTGTGGTAAAAGGATAGTAACATTGCCCCTTCTCTCTTTTTCTCTCATTTTTATATTTTTTTGTAGGCTTCTTTGGCCTCTCTCTTTTTTTGGGGGGAGGGGTCTTCTTTGGCCACTTTTATTTTGATAACCTCACATGGGACAATGTTCTAATAATGATGATCATCACACTTTTATTTACTTACAACTCGATCTAGAACAAAGATATTACTCTATACGAATGCCTCCGGCAGTGTACCGGGATGTGCAATGATCTAGCGTAGCAATGGCATCAAAAAACAGACAAGCCATGAAAACATCATGCTAACTATCTTACGATCATGCAAAGAAATATGATAATGAATGCTCAAGTCATGTATATGATGATGATGGAAGTTGCATGGCAATATATCTCGGAATGGCTATGGAAATGCCATGATATGTAGGTATGGTGGCTGTTTTGAGGAAGGTATAAGGAGGGTTTATGGTACCGGCGAAAGTTGCGCGATACTAGAGAGGGTAGAAATGATGGAAGGGTGAGAGTGCATTTAATCCATGGACTCAACATTAGTCATAAAGAACTCACATACTTATTGCAAAAGTTTATTAGCCCTCGAAGCAAAGTACTACTACGCATGCCCCTAGGTGGATAGATTGCTAGGAAAAGACCATCGCTCATCCCCGACCGCCACTCATAAGGAAGACAATCAATAAATACCTCATGCTCCGACTTTGTTACATAACGGTTCACCATACGTGCATGCTACGGGAATCACAAACCTCAACACAAGTATTTCTACCAATCCACAACTACCCACTAGCATGACTCTAATATCACCATCTTTATATCGCAAAACTATTACAAGGAATCAAACATATCATATTCAGTGATCTACAAGTTTTATGTAGGATTTTATGACTAACCGTGTGAATGACCAGTTCCTGCCATCTCTCTAAATAGATATAAGTGAAGCGAGAGAGTTTAGTTCTTTCTAAAACAGTTATGCCCACGCTCTAACAAATATAAGTGAAGCAAAGGAGCATTCTACAAATGGCGGTTTTCTATGTAAAGAGAAACAGGCAATCCAAACTTCAAATGGTATAAGCGAAGCACATGAAGCATCCTATAAAGCCATACTCAAAAGATATAAGTGAAGTGCAATGAGCATTCTATAAATAAACCAAGGATTGTCTCATAACAGCATGGTGCATAAAAGAAAACTAAAAACTAAATGCAAAAGACGCTCCAAGATTGCACATATCACATGAACAAAACGAATCCGAAAACATACCGATACTTGTTGAAGAAAGAGGGGATGCCTTCCGGGGCATCCCCAAGCTTAGACGCTTGAGTATCCTTGAATATTTACTTGGGGTGCCTCGGGCATCCCCAAGCTTGAGCTCTTGCCTCTCTTCCTTCTTCTCACATCGAGACCTTATCGATCATCAAACACTTCATCCACACAAAACTTCAACAGAAAACTCGGTAAGATCCGTTAGTATAATAAAGAAAATGACTACTCTAAGTACTTTTGCAAACGAATTCATATTTTTTTTCATTGTGTCTACTGTAGTATAACTATTTCATGGATTAATTCACTAATATAAATTGATAGTTTCATCAAAACAAGCAAACTATGCATCAAAAACAGAATCTGTCTAAAACAGAATAGTCTGCAATAATCTGAACATTCACCATACTTCTGATACTTGAAAAATTCTACAAAAATAAGTAAACATAAAAAATTTGTATAGTAAGACAGTGCAAAAAGAATCAGAACCATTTGACGTTCCAGCAAAAAATGTAAAATCGCACACTACAGCCAAAGGTTCTGTCCTGCATCGTACGAACCATCAAGCAAATGTAAACATCCTAAAGGCAAACCTTGGCACATTACTTTTATAATACAATGGATTTGTACAAGGGGATAATTATTTTTATTGAAAATTTTCTATAATCAAGATTCACAAAGTTTCCGTGAGCATGAACAAAGTTCAAGGCCAGCTCCCACTTCAACAATGCTTGTCTTTCTCACTTTCGCTTTCCTTTTTGAAAAAGTTTTGGGTTCCCCTCTTTATTTTTGTTGTTTTTAAACTATATATAAAAGCACTTAACAGAAATAAATGACTCTCTAAAACTTCCGGGTTGTCTCCGTGGCAGCGCTTTCTTTAAAGCCATTAAGCTAGGCATATAGTGCTCAAGTAATGGATCCCAAGGTATATCAAAGCCAATTTTAATTAACAATGATTTGTAATTTAGTGGTGAGAACAAGGTAACATATATCATGTAATGACGAAGTCTAACTCTCTTCCTATGCATCGGCATGTCATAAAAGAACAATTCATGCACACAAAGTAAAGGCCAATGCATAGTATAAACAGTTTCTTGCAATTTTATCATATTGGAAACATAGAGAGGTGGAGATATAGTTCCTCTCTCATAATAATTGCATGTAGGAGCAGCAATCACATTCATATTGTATTCATCAAAATCATCATGTGCAACGGTAAAAGGCAACCCATCAATATATTCCTTAATAAGAGCAAACTTCTCCGATATAGTGTAGTTTGGAGAATTCAAAAAGATAATAGGACTATCATGTGTGGGTTCAATAGCAACAATTTCATGTTTAACATAAGGAACTATAGGAAGTTCATCTCCATAAGTATAATTCATATTGGCATCTGGGCCACAAGCATAGCAAGCATCAACAAAAAGGGATATTTCAAAAGAATCAACGGGATCATAACAATCATCATAGCAATCATCCTCTGGTAAGCACGAAGGGAAATTAAACAATGTATGACTTGAAGAGTTAATCTCATTAGAAGGTGGGCATGGGTAGCTAATCCGCTCTTCCTCCTTTTGTTCTTCGCTCTCTTCCTCATCTTTTTCATCCAATGAGCTCACAGTTTCATCAGTTTCTTCTTCCATAGCCTCCTGCAAAATATTAGTCTCTTATTGGACAGCGGAGTAGTCCTTAATATATGGTTCAACATAGGCATTAGAAGCATAATTATCATAGCAATATTGAAGTATGGCAAAAAAATTATATTTGTAAAGAGTAGCATCATACTTTTCAACCAAAGACGCAATTTCGTAAGCACCCTTAAAAACAACAAATTCTTCAATTTGTTGAACATCATAGTAATTATAAACACCCTTAGCATACAAAGATACGATTCCCTTATCACTAAACTCACATTGATAGCGAAGGTGTTTCTTAGGGTTTTCAGAACAACAAGTAAAATCATATATTTCACATAAATTCCAAGCATAGCATTGCAAACGATGAATTTGACCCAGTAAATTTTTCCATTTTTCAGATATTCGGTGTCACACAAAACAAGCATGCTCATCCAAAGATTTGCCCTCAACTAAGCTAGTTGGGGTTTCAGCACGAGCACATAGGGATCGAAGATGATCCAAGTAATAAGCTTCAGCAGTGTGATAGATTTTGAGTGGTTCTTCAACCATTGGTTTAGTAGGTACAACTAATTTTTTTGGTATTTTGCGTTTCCTACCCATAACTAAACATAGAAAATAACTAAGAACAGAAAATAAAAATTACTTAGTGATAAAGAAAACAAGCACACACGAGAATATTCACCCCACGCTATTGCTCCTCGGTAACGGCGCCAGAAAAAAGGTCTTGATAACCCACAAGTATAGGGTATCGCAACAGTTTTCGATAAGTAAGAGTGTCGAACCCAACGAGGAGCTAAAGGTAGAACCAATATTCCCTCAAGTTCTATCGACCACCGATACAACTCTACGCACGTTTGACGTTTACTTTACCTAGAACAAGTATGAAACTAGAAGTACTTTGTAGGTGTTGTTGAATAGGTTTGCAAGATAATAAAGAGTACGTAAATAAAAAGTAGGGGCTGTTTAGATCAAGAAACAATAAAGTAAATATAGCGAGTGTGGGAAAGTGGTCGTAGGAGTTGCAAAATTGCCCCTAAGCAATTGACTACTTTACTAGACCAATAGCAAGTATTATGTGGGAGAGGCCACTGTTAGCATGTCATCCCTGACTTGGAATTCTATGCACTTATGATTGGAACTATTAGCAAGCATCCGCAACTACTAACATTCATTAAGGTAAAACCCAACCATAGCATTAGGATATATTGGTCCCCCTTCAATCCCGTATGCATCAATTTCTATGCTAGGTTGAAGCTTCTGTCACTCTTGCCCTCCAATACATAGTCCTATCAACATACAACTAACCCTAGGGTCTGATCCACATACACAATCATATGATGGGCACCAAAGGACAGCAACATAACCACAAGAAAATTTAATCAATCATGGCAATTCATCAACCACCAATAGGACAACGAAATTCTACTTAGACATCATAGGATGGCAACACATAATTGGATAATAATATGAAGCATAAAGCACCATGTTCAAGTAGAGGGTACAGCGGGTTGCGGGAGAGTGGACCGTTGTAGATAGAGGGGGGAAGGTGATGGATATGTTGGTGAAGATGGCGGAGGTGTTGGTGTAGATCGTGGTGATGATGATGGCCCCCGGTGGCACTCCGGTGCCACCGAAAGCGAGGGGAGAGAGCCCCCTCCTTCTTCTTCTTCATTGACCTCCTCCCTAGATGCGAGAAGGGTTTCCCTCTGGTCCATGGCCTCCATGGCACGGGAGGGGTGAGAGCCCCTCCGAGATTGGATCTGTCTCTCTCTGTTTCTGTGTTTTGTTCTGCTGCCCTTTCACCGTTTCAGGTATAGATGGAGATCCGTAACTCCGATTGGATCGAAACGTTCGTCGTGATTTTTTTCCGAATATTAGCTTTCTTGCGGCTGAAGAAGGGCATCAACTGCCTTAAGGGTGGCCCACGAGGGTCAGGGGCGCGCCCCCTTCCTTGTGGCCACCTCGGGCACCGTCTCGCGTGGATATTTCTTCCGGAATTTTCCAAATATTCCAAAAATAAGCTCCGTCCGCTTTTAACCCGTATGGATTCCGTTTGATATGGATATTCTGCGAAACATAAAACATGCAACAGGCAGGAACTGGCACTAGGCACTGGATCAATATGTTAGTCCCAAAAATAGTATAAAAAGTTGCCAAAAGTATATGAAAGTTGTAGAGTATTGGCATGGAACAATCAAAAATTATAGATACGACGGAGACGTATAACTACTCACACTTCATCGGAGGGACTATGGTGTTGATGTAGAAGCCCTTCGTGATGGATGCCCCTCCGGCGGAGCTCCGGAACAGGCCCCAAGATGGGATCTCATCGATATAGAAAGTTACGGCGGTGGAATTAGGGTTTTGGCTCCGTTTCTGATCGTTTGGGGGTACGTAGGTATATATAGGAGGAAGGAGTACATCGGTGGAGCAATAGGGGGCCCACAAGGGTGGAGGGCGCGCCTGGGGGGGTAGGCACGCCCCCCCTACCTCGTGGCCTCCTCCTTTGTTTCTTTACGTAGGGTCCAAGTCTCCTGGATCATGTTCGGTGAGAAAATCACGTTCCGGAAGGTTTCATTCCGTTTGGACTCCATTTGATATTCCTTTTCTTCGAAACCCTAAAATAGGCAAAAAAACAGCAATTCTGGGCTGGGCCTCCGGCTAATAGGTTAGTCCCAAAAATAATATAAAAGTGGATAATAAAGACCAATAATGTCCAAACCAGTAGATAATATAGCATGGAGCAAACAAAAATTATAGATACGTTGGAGACGTATCAAGCATCCCCAAGCTTAATTCCTGCTCGTCCTCGAGTAGGTAAATGATAAAAACAGAATTTTTGATGCGCAGTGCTACTTGGCATAATTTTAATGTAATTATTCTTAATTGTGGTATGAATATTCAGATCCGAAAGATTCAAGATAAAAGTTCATATTGACATAAAAATAATAATACTTCAAGCATACTAACTAAGCAATTATGTCTTCTCAAAATAACATGGACAAAGAAAGTTCATCCAAATAAAATCATATAGTTTAGTCATGCTCAATTTTCATCACACAAGAATGCTCTAATCATGCACAACCCCGATGACAAGCCAAGCAATTGTTTCATTCTTTAGTAATCTCAAATCTATAAACTTTCACGCAATATATGAGCGCGAGCCATGGACATAGCACTATGGGTGGAATAAAATATGATGATGGGGGTTATGTGGAGAAGACAAAAAAGGAGAAAGTCTCACATCAACGAGGCTAATCAATGGGCTATGGAGATGCTCATCGATTGATGTTAATGCAAGGAGTAGGGATTGCCATGCAACGGATGCACTAGAGCTATAAATGTATGAAAGCTCAACAAAAGAAACTAAGTGGGTGTGCATCCAACTTGCTTGCTCACGAAGACCTAGGGCACTTAAGGAGGCCCAATGTTGGAATATACAAGCCAAGTTCTATAATGAAAAATTCCCACTAGTATATGAAAGTGACAAAACAAAAGACTCTCTATCATGAAGATTATGGTGCTACTTTGAAGCACAAGTGTGGCAAAGGATAGTAACATTGTCCCTTCTCTCTTTTTCTCTCATTTTTTTGGGCCTTCTCTTTTTTTATGGCCTTTCTCTTTTTTTTAATTCCTCATTTGGGACAATGCTCTAGAAAATGATGATCATCACACTTCTATTTATTTACACCTCAATGATTACAACTCGATGCTAGAGCAAAAGATGACTCTATATGAATGCCTCCGGCGGTGTACCGGGATATGCAATGAACCAAGAGTGACATGTATGAATGAATTATGAACGGTCGCTTTGCCACAAATACTATGTCAACTACATGATCATGCTAAGCAATATGACAATGATGAATGTGTCTTGATGAACGGAATGGTGGAAAGTTGCATGACAATATATCTCGGAATGGCTATGGAAATGCCATAATAGGTAGGTATGGTGGTTGTTTTGAGGAAGATATAAGGAGGTTTATGTGTGAAAGAGCGTATCATATCATGGGGTTTGGATGCACCGGCGAAGTTTGCACCAACTCTCTATGTGAGAAAGGGCAATGCACGGTACCGAAGAGGCTAGCAATGATGGAAGGCTGAGAGTGCGTATAATCCATGGACTCAACATTAGTCATAAAGAACTCACATACTTATTGCAAAAAATCTACAAGTCATCAAAAACCAAGCACTACGCGTATGCTCCTAGGGGGATAGATTGGTAGGAAAAGACCATCGCTTGTCCCCGACCGCCACTCATAAGGAGGACAATCAAAGAACACCTCATGTTTCAAATTTGTTACATAACGTTTACCATACGTGCATGCTACGGGACTTGCAAACTTCAACACACGCATTTCTCAAATTCACAACTACTCAACTAGCAAAACATTGATATTATTACCTCCATATCTCAAAACAATCATCAAGCATCAAACTTCTCTTAGTATTCAAAACACTGATAAGAAAATTTTTCTAATCTTGAATACCTAGCATATTAGGATTATTTAAGAAATTTACCATGCTATTTAAGACTCTCAAAATAATCTAAGTGAAGCATGAGAGATCAATAGTTTCTATAAAACAAATCCACCACCGTGCTCTAAAAGATATAAGTGAAGTACTAGAGCAAAACTATATAACTCAAAAGATATAAGTGAAGCATATAGAGTATTCTAACAAATTTCAAATCATGTATGGCTCTCTCAAAAGGTGTCTACATCAAGGATTATTGTGGTAAACTAAAAGTCAAAGACTCAAATCATACAAGATGCTCCAAGCAAAACACATATCATGTGGTGAATAAAAATATAGCTCCAAGTAAAGTTACCGATAGAAGTAGACGAAAGAGGGGATGCCTTCCAGGGCATCCCCAAGCTTTGGCTTTTAGGTGTCCTTAGGTTATCTTGGGGGTGCCATGGTCATCCCCAAGCTTAGGCTCTTTCCACTCCTTGTTCCATAATCCATCAAATCTTTAGCCAAAACTTCACAACACAAAACTTAAAGTAGAAAATCTCGTGAGCTACATTAGCGAAAGAATACAAAAGACCACTTCAAGGTACTGTAATGAACTCATTCTTTATTTATGTTGGTGTTAAACCTACTGTATTACAACTTCTCTATGGTTTATAAACTATTTTACTAGCCATAGATTCATCAAAATAAGCAAACAGCACATGAAAAACAGAATCTGTCAAAAACAGAATAGTCTGTAGTAATCTGTAGCTAGCGCAAGATCTGGAACCCCAAAAATTCTAAACTAAATTTCTGGACGTGAGGAATTTATCTATTAATCATCTTCAAAAATAATTAACTAAATATCACTTTCCAAATAAAAATTCCAGAAATTCTCGTGAGCGCTAAAGTTTCTGTTTTTACAGAAAGATATCAAGACTTTCCCCAAGTCTTCCCAATGGTTCTACTTGGCACAAACACTAATTAAACACAAAAAACACAACCAAAACAGAGGCTAGGTAAATTATTTATTACTAAACCGGAGAAAAAAGCAAGGAATAAAAATAAAATTGGGTTGCCTCCCAACAAGCGCTATCGTTTAACGCCCCTAGCTAGGCATAAAAAGCATGGATAGATCTAGGTATTGCCATCTTTGGTAGGCAATCCATAAGTGGCTCTCATAATAGATTCATAAGGTAATTTAATTTTCTTTCTAGGAAAGTGTTCCATGCCTTTCCTTAACATAAATTGGAATCTAATATGTCCTTCCTTCGTATCAATAATTGCACCAATCGTTCTAAGGAAAGGTCTACCAAGAATAATAGGACATGAAGGATTGCAGTCTATGTCAAGAACAATAAAATCTACGGGCACATAATTCGTATTTGCGACAATAAGAACATCATTGATTCTTCCCATTGGATTCTTAATAGTGGAATCCGCAAGGTGCAAGTTTAAAGAGCAATCATCAAAATCACGGAAACCTAACAAATCACACAAAGTTTTTGGAATCGTGGAAACACTAGCACCCAAAATAAAGCATAGAACTCATGATATTTAATCTTAATTTTAATAGTTTGTTCCCACTCATCATAAAGTTTTCTAGGGATAGAAACTTCTAACTCAAGTTTTTCTTCATAAGATTACATCAAGGCATCAACGATATGTTTAGTAAACGCTTTATTTTGACTATAAGGATGAGGAGAATTTAGCACGGATTGCAACAAGGAAATACAATCTATCAAAGGGAAATTTTCATAATTAAATTCCTTGAAATCCAAAATAGTGGGTTTATCAACATCTAGGGTTTTAATTTTTTCAATCCCACTTTCATCAAATTTAGCATCAAGATCTAAAAACTCCGAATTTTTGGAATGCCTTCTAGGTAAAGGTGGATCATGTTCAGTCCCATCATTATCAAGATTCATATTGCAAAACAAAGATTTAATAGGGGACACATCAATAACTTTTAGATCTTCATCTTTATTTTCATATGAACTAGAAGGACACGCTCTTATAAAGGCATCTTTCTTAGCACGCATCCTAGCGGTTCTTTCTTTGCACTCATCAATGGAAATTCTCATGGATTTGAGAGACTCATTGATATCATGCTTAGGAGGAATAGATATAAGTTTCATAGAATCAACATCAAGAGAAATTCTATCAACGTTCCTAGCCAACTCATCAATCTTAAGCATTTTTTCTTCAATCAAAGCATTGAAATTCTTTTGGGAAGTAATAAATTCTTTAATATTATATTCAAAATCATAGGGCATCTTATTATAATTTCCATAAGAATTGTTGTAGGAATTACCATAATTATTAGAGGAATTACTAGGATAAGGCCTAGGATTAAAATTTCCTCTATACACGTTGTTACCAAAATTGTTCCTACCAACAAAATTCACATCCATAGATTCATTATTATTATCAATCAAAGTAGACAAGGGCATATCATTGGGGTCAGAAAAAACACTTTTACTAGCAAATAATTTCATAAGTTCATCCATCTTTCCACTCAAAAACATTAATTTCTTCAATCGCATCCACCTTTTTATTAGTAGATCTTTCAGTAATGCCATTGAGAATAATTATCCATAATATTATCTAGGAGTTTAGTAGCTTCTCCTAAAGTGATTTCCATAAAAGTGCCTCCCGCGGCCGAATCTAAAAGATTTCTAGAAGCAAAATTCAATCCGGCACAAAAATTTTGTATAATCATCCACAAATTCAAACCATGAGTAGGGCAATTACGTATCATTAATTTCATCCTCTCCCAAGCTTATGCAACATGTTCATGATCAAGTTGCTTAAAATTCATAATATCGTTTCTAAGGGAGATGATTTTAGCAGGAGGAAAATACTTACAGATAAAAGCATCTTTGCACTTGTTCCAAGAATCAATACTATTTTTAGGCAAAGACGAAAACCAAGCTTTAGCACGATCTCTAAGCGAAAAATGAAATAGCTTCAGTTTTACAATATCGTTATCCACTTCTTTCTTCTTTTGCATATCACACAAATCAACGAAGCTATTTAGATGGGTAGCGTCATCTTCACCGGGAAGGCCGGAAAACGGATCTTTCATGACAAGATTCAGCAAAGCGGCATTAATTTCACAAGATTCAGCATCGGTAAGAGGAGAAATTAGAGTGCTAATAAAATCATTGTTGTTGGTATTGGTAAAGTCACACAATTTAGTGTTATCTTGAGCCATCGTGACAAGCAAGCAATCAAACACACAAGCAAACAAAAAGCAAGCGGGCAAAAAAGGCAAATAGAGAAAGAGAGGGAGGATAGAGAGAGAGGGCGAATAAAACGGCAAGGGTGAAGTGGGGGAGAGGAAAACGAGAGGCAAATGGCAAATAATGTAATGCAAGAAATAAGGGTTGTGATGGGTACTTGGTATGTTGACTTTTGCGTAGACTCCCCAGCAATGGCGCCAGAAATCTTCTTGCTACCTCTTGAGCACTGCGTTGGATTTCCTTGAAGAGGAAAGGATGATGCAGCAGAGTAGCATAAGTATTTCCCTTAGTTTTTGAGAACCAAGGTATCAATCCAGTAGGAGGCTACGCGCGAGTCCCTCGTACCCGCACAAAACAAATAACTCCTTGCAACCAATGCGATAAGGGGTTGTCAATCGCCTCACGATCACTTTATGAGAGTGAGATCTGATATATATGATAAGATAATATTTTTGGTATTTTTATGATAAAGATGCAAAGTAAAATAAAAGCAAAGTAAAAACCAAAGGAAATAACTAAGTATTGGAAGATTAATATGATGAAGATAGACCCGAGGGCCATAGGTTTCACTAGTGGCTTCTCTCAAGAGCATAAGTATTTTACGGCGGGTGAACGAATTACTGTTAAGCAATTGACAGAATTGAGCATAGTTATGAGAATATCTAGGTATGATCATGTATATAGGCATCAGGTCAAAGACAAGTAGATCGACTCCTGCCTGCATCTACTACTATTAGTCCACTCATCGACCGCTATCCAGCATGCATCTCGAGTATTAAGTTCATGAAAACAGAGTAACACCTTAAGCAAGATGACATGATGTAGAGAGATAAATTCATGCAATATGATAAAAACCACATCTTGTTATCCTTGATGGCAACAATACAATACATGCCTTGCTGCCCCTACTGTCACTTGGAAAGGACACCGCGAGATTGAACCCAAAGCTAAGCACTTCTCCCATTGCAAGAAAGATCAATCTAGTAGGCCAAACCAAAATGATAATTCGAAGAGACTTGCAAAGATAACCAATCATACATAAAAGAATTCAGAGAAGATTCAAATATTGTTCATAGATAATCATGATCATAAACCACAATTCATCGGTCTCGACAAACACACCGCAAAAAGAAGATTACATCGAATAGATCTCCACAAGAGAGGGGGAGAACATTGTATTGAGATCCAAAAAGAGACAAGAAGCCATCTAGCTAATAACTATGGACCCGAAGGTCTGAGGTAAACTACTCACACTTCATCGGAGGGACTATGGTGTTGATGTAGAAGCCCTCCGTGATGGATGCCCCCTCCGATGGAGCTCCGAAACGGGCCCCAAGATGGGATCTCGTGGATACAAAAAGTTACGGCGGTAGAATTAGGGTTTTGGATCCGTTTCTGATTGTTTGGGGGTACGTACGTATATATAGGATGAAGCAGTACGTCGGTGGAGCAATAGGGGGGCCACGAGGGTGGAGGGCGCGCCTGGAGGGGTGGCGCGCCCCCCTACCTCATCGCCTCCTCCTTTGTTTCTTGACGTAGGGTCCAAGTCTCTTGGATCATGTTCGGTGAGAAAATCACATTCCCGAAGGTTTCATTCCGTTTGGACTCCGTTTGATATTCCTTTTCTTCGAAACCCTAAAATAGGCAAAAACAACAGCAATTCTGGGCTGGGCCTCCGGTTAATAGATTAGTCCCAAAAATAATATAAAAGTGGATAATAAAGCCCAATAATGTCCAAAACAGTAGATAATATAGCATGGAGCAAACAAAAATTATAGATACGTTGGAGACGTATCAGCCTTCGCCTGCACTAAGCGGGAATACTAGTTCTGCATCCAATTCCATAAACCCCAAATTTGTTCCATATGAGTCCACCATACCTACCTATATACGGTATCTACCTGTCGTTCCAAGTAAATTTGTATGTGCCAAACTCTAAAGCTTCAAATAAACATTCTGTTTAGTATGCTCGAATAGGCCATGTATCAACTAGGGCTGTCTGTATCTTCCATCCTAGGCGGGTTATTCTCAAGAGGAGTGGACTCCGCTCTCACTCACGAGAAAGTGGCTGGTCACCGGGATGCCCAGTCCCATGCTTTATGAAAATCAAATCAAAATAACTGCAAACAAAACTCCCCCGGGACTCTTGTTAGTTGGAGGCACTCGTTGTTTCGAGCAAGCCATGGATTGATGCTTGTTGGTGGAGGGGGAGTATAAACTTTACCATTCTGTTTGGGAACCGCCTATAATGTGTGTAGCATGGAAGATATCGAGATCTCTTGGTTGTTATGTTGAAAATGAAAGTATACTACTCAGAATATTATTCATATCTATTTCAAAACCGAGCTCTGGCACCTCTACAAATCCCTGCTTCCCTCTGCGAAGGGCCTATCCATTTACTTTTATGTTGAGTCATCATCCTCTTATTAAAAAGCACTAGTTGGGGAGCACCGCTGTCATTTACATCCATTACTGTTAGTTTACATTGAGTATGAATTGACTGGATCTCTTTTACCATGAATTACAATGTCTAGTCAGTCCTTGATCTTTAAAGGTGCTCTGCATTTATGTTTTGCGGTCTTAGAAAGGGCTAGCGAGATACCATCTTGTTATATCATATCATGATTGTTTTGAGAAAGTGTTGCCATCCGAGATTTACTATTATTGCTCGCTAGTTGATTATGCCATTGATATGAGTAAACATGAGACCTAAGTGTTATTGTGAATATTGTTAGTTCATAATCTTTGCTGAAAACCTGGATGTTGGCTTTACATATTTACAACAACAAGAGCAAACAGGGTTTGTAAAAGTTTTTCTTTATCACTTTCAGTTTATCAACAAAATTGCTTGAGGACAAGCAAAGGCTTAAGCTTGGGGGAGTTGATACGTCTCCGTCGTATCTACTTTTCCAAACACTTTTGCCCTTGTTTTGGACTCTAACTTGCATGATTTGAATGGAACTAACCCGGACTGACGCTGTTTTCAGCAGAATTGCCATGGTATTATTTTTGTGCAAAAATAAAAGTTCTCAGAATGACCTGAAAATCAACGGAGAATTATTTTGTAATATAAAAAAAATACTGGAAGGAAGATCCACGTCAGGGGGGGCCTCCACCTGTCCACGAGGGTGGGGGCGCGCCCTACCCCCTGGGCGTGCCCCCTACCTCGTGGGCCCCCTGACGCTCCATCGACCTCAACCCTGACTCCATATATTCACTTTCGGGGAGAAAAAAATGAGAGAGAAGGATTCATCGCGTTTTACAACACGGAGTTGCCGCCAAGCCCTAAACTCTCTCGGGAGGGCTGATCTGGAGTCCATTCGGGGCTCCGGAGAGGGGAAACCGTCGCCATCGTCATCACCAACCTTCCTTCATCACCAATTTCATGATGCTCACCGCCGTGCATGAGTAATTCCATCATAGGCTTGCTCGACGGTGATGGGTTGGATGAGATTTATCATGTAATCGAGTTAGTTTTGTTAGGGTTTGATCCCTAGTATCCACTATGTTCTAAGATTGATGTTGCTATGACTTTGCTATGCTTAATGCTTGTCACTAGGGCCCGAGTGCCATGATTTCAGATCTAAACCTATTATGTTTTCATCATTATATGAGAGTTCTTGATCCTATCTTGCAAGTCTATAGTCAGCTACTATGTGTTATGTTCCGGCAACCCTGAAGTGACAATAGTCGGGACCACTCCTAGTTACGGACGTAGTTTGAGGAGTTCATGTATTCACTATGGGTCAATGCTTTGGTTCGGTACTCTATTAAAAGGAGGCCTTAATATCCCTTAGTTTCCAATAGGACCCCGCTGCCACGGGAGGGGAGGACAAAAGATGGCATGCAAGTTCTTTCCATAAGCACGTATGACTATATTCGGAATTCATGCCTACATTACATTGATGAACTGGAGCTAGTTCCGTGTCACCCGAGGTTATGACCATTACATGATCGATCGCATCTGACATAATTCTCCATCACCGATCCATTGCCTACGAGCTTTCCATATATTGTTCTTCGCTTATTTACTTTTCCGTTGCTATTGTTATCATCACTATGAAACACCAAAAAAATTACTTTTGCTACCGTTACCTTTTTAGCACCGTTACCACTACTATCATATTACTTTGCTACTAAATACTTTGCTGCAGATATTAAGTTATCCAGGCGTGGTTGGATTGACAACTCAGCTGCTAATACTTGAGAATATTCTTTGGCTCCCCTTGTGTCAAATCAATAAATTTGGGTTGAATACTCTACCCTCGAAAACTGTTGCGATCCCCTATACTTGTGGGTTATCAAGGATGCGGGCCGGGCATCGTTGACGTTGATAACAAATTCTTATGAAAAAAATTCCTATATATGCAATGTCATTTTATTCGGAAATTTTGAGCAACTTTTTCCTATGCAACTTCTCCTAGTCCTTCGTCTAACATATATATATATATATATATATATATATATATATATATATATATATATATATGGTCAACTTTTTCATATGCAACTTTTTTATATGCAAATTTTTTATATACTAGGATATGCAACAGAAACACTAATTAAGCATCTAACACTAAAAACAGAAAAAGCAACTTCTATACATCCATTAAAAATAGAAAAACAACATTATATACAAAAAATCCATACTAATTATATCCATCTAACATGCATTCATACATATATACTAGTGAAAAAATAATAATCTAAAACATCCAAACTAATTAAACAAACAAAAATACATATATAATAATGAACTTAAGAAAATTTGTGTGTGTGTGAGTGTGTGTGTGTGTGTGTGTTCATCATGCATGTGTGTGTGTGTGAGCTCGGGGGGGGGGGAGGCCATGGTGGACGGGGGCGAGGGAGAGGGGGGAGAGCTCACAGCGGGGCGACGGCGACGGCGAGGCGAGATGACGGGGGCGGAGACGGGGCGGCGACATGCCGGGGCGCGATGGGGGTTGCGACAAAGATGGGGGCGGTGCGACAGGGACGGGCCGGGGTGGTGATGGCGACGGGGGCGCCGACGGCAACGCTGCGCGATGGAGGCCGCGTCGGCGTCGATCGAGTGGGGCAGGCGGTGCGTCGTCGATGGAGAAACAGAGGGAGAATGAAATTTTTTCAAGTGTTGTTTATATAGGAGGGAACTTTAGTACCGGTTGGATCCACCACCCGGTACTAAAGGTCTGTTTTGGCTAGGTCAAGCGGCGGGAACGACACCCCTTTAGTACCGGGTCGTGCCTTCAACCGGTACTAAAGGCCCTCCTTTAGTACCGGTTGGAGTCACCACCCCGTACTAAAGGTGGGGCGCTGCCAGGCGAGGGGCACAGAAGTTTAGTCCCACCTCGCTAGCCGAGGGGCGCCCGCACCTACTCACTACTAGGGAAAACCTTATACGCAGAACATTAGCAGTAGCGCGGGCTAAAAACGCACGCTGGTGCTAATTAGCAGCAGTGCTACACCGCGCTACATATACAGTTATAGCAGTAGCGCGCCGGAGTACAAAAGCGCTACTACTAAAATTCCCACGGCTTAGCCGATAGGCTGCAGATAGTAATAGCGATCTTCGCCGAACTGCGCTACCGCTATTTGCTTTGTAGCAGTGTGTTTACGCTAAGTGGCGCTACTGCTAAAGTAAATAAAATACAATGGAAAGCAAATAGTAAAGTAAATGAAAATGAAAGAAATACAAAAAGGTGAAAGGAAAAAAATAAAATTTAAAGAAAAATGAATGGAAAAGTGAAAAAAAGAGAATGGAATAGCAGTAGCGCGTATCCAGGAATGCGATGTAGCTATGTTAGCAGTAGCGCACTTCCTGGAACGCGCTATTGCTACTTCTGACTAAACCGCTCGATTCGTTCTTCCCAACGGCCACTTCCCCCAAATCGCAACTCCTCCACTGTCGCCGCCACCGTCGCCCGTCAGCCGCAGTGCGCTCTCCCGTCGCTCTCCCGCCTCGACGCCTCCCCTGACCCCGGATTCGACGCCTCGCTTGACCCCGACCTCGACGTCGCCCTCTGCCGCGCGCCCGAGCCCCGACCCCGACCTCGACGCCGCCTGCCCCTCCCTCGCCGCAGTCACCGTAAGGCTCTGCCTCTCCTCTCCCCTACCCTCTCTCTCTCTCTCTCTCTATCTCTCTGCTACGGCAATTTATATATGTGTTGATGCTGTGTTGATGTTCATATGAACCCTAGGTGTTCATATGAACCCTAGATTTGTTTAGGGCAGTAGGCATTTTTAGCATTTAGGAAAAATGATTAGCAATTTTTTAGGAAATTGGCTAGGGCAATTTTTTATGAAAATGCCTAAACAGTAATTTCATTTGCATATTGTTGTTATATGATATATGTCATTGATGTTCATTTGCATATTCCATAATTGAAGTGGTTCGATTGTGCCCAAGTGGCTTTGTTGTTTCCAGGAAATGAAGTCGAGTGGCCTATGTTTGGCTGGAATGTTGATTCATTTCTGTTCCAGCAAATTTCAGGTTCTCGATTTGTCCACTTTTTAGCAAAAGTCATGTCGAAATTTTCCGTGAATTTCGGCATGACTTGTGCTACAAACTAGGACATATCGAGTGCCCGGGATTTGCCGCACCGGGAAGGAGTCAATGTTCCAACAAAGCATAGGCCTTTTTTATGCCATTATTCATTTTATTAGGTATAGAATTAATTGACTAGATTTAATCATAAGAACTAGTTGAATTAATAGAACTAGTTGAACATGTCACATTTGTTGTTATTTTTTTAGTTAAAGCAATTTTTCGCGCATCGACGTCGATGATGCCTATCCCGCATCCTCGTCGTCGAGTCGGCGGAGGACACTTGCGTCCCCAGATGGGCCATGTCCGGGACTGGGCTCCGCCGGGGTGAGGAGCCAGCCTGTTGTTGACCCGAACCTTCTTTGGTGGCGGTCGCGTGGGCCAGTGACGGTCCAGAGGCTCGAGGACCCCGCGGAGGTGGTGCGTCACCGTGTCAGTGAGGAGGACGCGCACGTCTGTCGCTACTTGTTTGTGTTGGAGCACAGGTTCTCCAATACCTGGCAGGTTCTCCAGGGATCTCACTGGAGCTATGATCCTGTGATGGTTCCATCTCTTTGGGTATCCACCGCCCGCGCCGATACCCGTCATGCGCTAGGGTTTTATTTGTATTAGTGATGTTATATGTATGATACTACTCGGGATGTATTAGTGATAATATTCGACGATGTATGGACGCATGAGATGATTTACTTTTGCTTATTGAATGCATGCTAATTTGAATACTTATTTATTTTACGATTTGGTTTTTCTTATTGAATGTTCATGTCAATATGAGTCCTATAAGATATTTTGAGTATCCTGGAGTTGTCTTCGATCGATTTTCAATTAATGTTTCAACTATGGACATAGGGAATGTCTGACAACGAAAAGGATTTCGGTATTTGCAAATACTACGAAGACGAGCGCGGCCTGTGCGACGGAATCTTCCTAAATGATGATAGGCGCTTCAGTATCAAGCTGGACGTGAACTTCGAAGTGGATACAGTAAGTCACAACGACAAGTCATTTTTTCGTAATTAAGCATGACATCTGCTTCATTTGCTTCAACTTATAATTTAATTTTTTTACTATTCTACTAGCGTATCTCCTGCCATGCAAGAGTTTTTGTCTTGGATAAGATACGTTTCAGTCGAACTATGGAGGTAAAGAAAGTTTACTTGAAGACCGAGCATGGTTATATTTTCCACGCAAAATTATACAACGCAGACGACTACACCTATTTTGGATGCAAAACTTGGCGAGCACTATGCAAGACTTATGCATTTGAGCCTGATATGGTTATCACCTTTGATATTCGTCCGAAAGATGATATTGAAGGTAATACCGACATCTACGTCAATGTGCAGACGCCTCCAGTTATACCATTATGTGAGTTTCTCAACCATATGTATGTCTTTGATATTGTTTATTCAAAAATAGTTGACAACTAATTTCTATTGTCAGCTTATTTCGGTTCAAGCAAACATGTCCAGCGCTTGGTAGACAGGACCTTCTACTATCTCGGGGCTGAACTAAACTGCGAGGAGCTAAGTCATTATGTTTCATGGCTTGAGGATCTTGATACTGTCAAGACAAATTTTCTTCCTGCACTTAGAAATGTTAGTACTGAAAACGTGCGACCAATAGTGTTCGTAATGAACTACGGTCACATCTATTTAGGAAAGATGGTAAGATTTTTACAATTTGTCCTCAGTGCATCTTTTGCATACATTATTTTTTAAGCTAAACTTCATTGCTAAGTATGTTACTATACGATGTTCTTCAATAGGGACTCCCGATAAATGTTGTGCCTCATGGGATCGAGACTAATGGTACCATGAGTATTGTTAGCTTACGGCCAAGATATCCTACAATGCACTTTAGTGCATTCAGGATTTCTAAGAGCGAGGAAGTCTTAATAGTGAAAGACTGGACCAAATTTGTGATGGAGGAGCGCAGAGAAGTACTAGGGGCAGCAATCAGAAGCGCAACCCACGATTAGGAGACAGGTTCATCTGCATGCTCCAACTTGATGAAGGAGGAGAGCTACACATGTTTTATGTTATTTTACTTGAGAGAGAGCAGCAGGAGTGATTAGCTAGCTAGAAATGAGTTTGAAGATGATGATGTGCTATACTATGACTATGATGATTAAATAGCTAGTGTTGGTGGTAATGACTATGATGATTATTATTAGCTAGTGTTGGTGGTGATTAGATAGCTACCGCATCTAGTGTTGGTGGTGATTAGCTAGCTAGAATGAGTTTGAAGATGATGATGTGCTACACTATGACTATGGTGATTATATAAATACTGTTGGTGGTAATGACTATGATGATGATTAAATAGCTTGTGCAGGCGGATTAGATTCAAGTGGAGGCAACATGTGGTGCACATCGAAACTACTACTAGTCCAAACTAGATCAAGTTTGGATTAGTACTATATTTTTGACGTGCACCACATTGTAACATCCCAAATTTTCAATTTGGAATATTATACATTAGATCATCATTGCATATCATATTTTATTGTTTTTCTGTTTCGTAATCCTTGAAATCCTAAGCAACTCCAGAACCCTCGGAGAGAGTTTGGGATTTCCCGGTTTTCATATATGATTCTTTTATAAAATAATGAAACGAGGATTTGATTTTAATTATTTCTCTCTGAAAAGTATTTCGCATTAAAAAAATTAAAGAGAGGAGATAATATGACTTCTCCAAAATAAATGAAATATTGGAGGAAAAATATTAAAATCATTGAGTTGATTTTTATTTGATTTTATTCGGATTTTATTTGCATTAGAAAAATTGCATGTTTTCAAAATTGCATTTTAGGACCAAGAAAATGTTCATCTTGTTCTAAATATTTTATTTAGATGGTGAAATTTTGTTTTGGCATTTTTAGATTTTTTTATTTATTTTTCTAGGATTTTATTTTTGTCGGCGGAATTGTTTTTTTTTAAGTTCCCGCGCCCGACTAGGCCTAAGGCCCAGCCGAGCCAGGCCGGCCAGCCGCCGCCGCCGCCACTCGGACCGGAGTCCGAGTTGGACTCCGCGCCGCCCCGCCCTTATATACCGCCGCCCCCGCCACCCCAACACCCCACTGCACCACCGCCACCCGCACCGCGCCTAGCCCTGCCGCCCGTTCCGCGCCTAGCCGCCGCCGCACCTCGCCTCGCCGGACATCTCGCCAGACGTAGCCGCCTATTTTTTGATAAAAACCGTTCGGGTTTTTTAGAAACCCTATATCCGTTTTTTTTTGGATTCGCCGGTTTTTCTCGGTTCTTCTAGTTACTGAACGTTCGTTTTAACAAACGATTCTTCGCCCGTTAGATACAGGTAACGAACGCTCGTTCGTTAGTCTGTTCGTCAGTTTTCTTTTATCGGATTTATTCCGCGATTTTTCTCTGATCGCGATTTCTGATCCGATCTTAGTTTCTGTTTATCTTTTCGCTCGTTAGTCGGAATCAGGCGATTCAAGCGCCTAGAGTTTCATCTCAAAACCCTCTTTCCGTTTAACCAACTCAAACAAGTTTTCTCTACTGTAAAATTTGACCTAGTTTCAGATTAGTAAACGAAGCTTCTTTCTTTTGCCATTTGAGTTTCGTTGCTTCGTTTGATTTGATTCTTTTTGCGAACCGGAGTTCTTAATTTAAACTTTCCAGTCAACCTCTTTTATTTGAGTTTTGCTTGTGAATCGTTGCTTGTTACTTATGTATGCTATTGTTTACTTGCGATAGAACACCCGGAGTGCGAAGCGTGCTACTACGAGTCCCTAGGTTTCACACATCGTCAGCAAGGCAAGTAACACTTTGATCATACCCTTTTATCACCTAGTTTTTATGCATTAGTTCCAATCCTCAAACATTGCATGATTAGGATGTCATTAACTTGTGGGTTGGGAAGTAGTTGATGAGGTAGAACCTATTTCCCTGTTACATTCAAACCCTTGGGAGTTACTCTACATGTTGCTTATATTACTATGCTATGCTATGCTCGTAGACGTGGTTTGGGTTTGAGTGAAATCCATGAAAGATGTGAGTTTATTAAATTAACGGTTCAACTTAAGGTGGCAACACTACAGGAAACAGGTAATTTGCCATCTGTGGATCACAGACGGCAAAGACCCAAATCCAGACGGCAAAGATTTTGCCGTCAAGAAGCAGACGGCAAAGATAAGTCAGCAAAAAATACTTTGCCGTCAGCCTTTTGTTGAGATGACGGCAAAGATTTTGCCGTCAGTCAATATAGTTTTGCCATCTGCCGCAAAAATAACAGACGGCAAAAAAGGTGTTCTTTGCCGTCAGTTAAAACGTGTGCTTTGCCGTTATCCAGACTAAAGTACAGACGGCAAAGATTGTTTTTCAATTTTTTTAAAAAGTGACGGCCGACCAGAGCATCTCGCTGGACACAGGAACAACAAACCAAAACAGGTTCAGCTCACGGAGATTTTGGATTCGACACGGCCGTGCTGTATTGCATTTATCATCGGTGGAGTTACAAAGAGGTTACAAGCTGTCCTGAAAATTTACACAAGGACCCCTAGAAATTAAAAAGGAAAAGCAATCAAGTCCTCCATCGCAACAACAGGTACTTCACCGCCGGCCGTCCTTCTTCTCGCCGGGGACAATACCACAGGGACACCACTGCCGCCGCCTCACCCTGCTCACCGCACCGCTCGCCCGACCATACTCGCCGCGCCACCGAACAGCCACGCTCGCACGCGCCGCTCTCCCGACCCTGGTTTCCGCACCGCCGCCCGGCCGTGCTCGCTGGTTCCTGGAGAGAGAGAGGGGCACCGCCGCGCACTGGTACAGCGTCGGGCGGCCGACGCCGGAGGGAAGAGGCCGTCGCGCGCTCGAGGGAAGAGGCCGTCGCGCGCTCGAGGGAAGAGGTCGCTGCGCGCTCGAGGGAAGAGGCCGCCGCGCGCCCGATGGAAGAAGTCATCGGTGGAGTGAGCCGCCCCCGCGCGCCATGCTCGCCGCCCTCACGTCTGCCATGCTCGCTGCCCGCGCGGCCTCCCTGCTCCCCGCCCGCACGGATGGCCTGCTTGCCCGCACCGGCCATGGATGGATGGATTCGTTGCCCGCGCGTCCGCCATGCTCGCTGCGTGTGCGGCCTCCCTGCTCCCCGCCTGCGTGGCCTCCCTGCACACCGCCCATGCGGATGGCTTGCTTGCCCGCGTCAGCCATGGATGGATGGATGCGTGTTGTGCTTGTGCGTTCCGTGGTGTGAGTGGCTGTGTGGTGTGCGGTGTGCGTGGGTGGGTCGGGTGTGGGGGCGTGCGTTGGTGGGTGGGTGGGTGGGGCTGCGAGCTTGGGTTAGTGGGTGTGTCAGGATGGGTGGGGCTGCGTGGGTATGGAATGACTGCAACGTCATCGATCCGCGGGATCGATCCGCGTGGTGTGCTTCTTTTTTGACGTATGCGTTTTTTATATAGACGGCAAAGTATGTCTTCAACTTTTTTTATTACAGACAGCAAATCTCATGCTTTGCCGTCTATAATATAAAACATAGACGGCAAAGACTTTGATGTCTGTATTTTATTTTATATACGGCAAAGTATGAGATTTGCCGTCTGTAATAAAAAAACAGACGGCAAAGACTAATTTGCCATCTATAATAAAAAAATAGACGGCAAAGACTAATTTGTCGTCTGTAATAAATAATGCAAACGGCGAAATATGTTTTGCCGTTAGTTATTCTTTGCCGTCTGCAGCTAACGGTAAAACTGCTCTTTGTCGTCTGCCCCGACAAAAAGCTGACGGCAAAGATGTCCACTGACGGCAAATTAGCTGTTTCCTGTAGTGCAACTTAATCAAACAACTGGGTGGATTGAGGCACCTGGAGTACCCAGTGTTGCCTGTATTTTTTTGGAAATCCCGGAGTACCCGTGTGATCTTCCTATGGACCGCCACCCAGGCTCAAAGGGAACCGAGATGATTCATGCTAGAAACTTCCGTGTGCAGCCACAAGCTATTATGGGCTCTAGCATAGTTGAGTAAGTTATGTAAAGCTCTTGAAGAGGCAGATCAGCAGGTAGTGGGATGTAGGTTTGGTATGGTCTGTCCGGAGGAAAGAGTTAATGTTTCTGAAAGACTGTGTCTCGGTCATCCGTTTCTCAACCACCCTGCAGTGCGAGAAATCCAACGGAAGCGATCGAGTCTTGTGGGGAAAAGTGCGCAAACCTCTGCGGAGTGTACAATCTAATCATGGTTAGTCGTGTCCCCGGTTATGGACAATTCTTGAGTATCTAGTACTTGGATTATCCCATGTATCTCATCACTTTTAATTAATATTGTTGGGTTCTTAAGCACTTTAGTTGGGATTGCACTACTAGGGAAAACCTTATACACAGAAATTTAGCAACAGCGCGGGTTAAAAAAGGGTGCTAGTGCTAGATAGCAGTAGCGGTTCAGAATAAACCGCGCTGCAGATACGATTCTAGCAGTAGCGCGTGTGCCCGTAAAAGCGCTACTACTAATATTCCCATTGCTGGAACGATGGGCTACGCATAGCAGTAGCGGCCTTGCAGGAAGCACGCTACCGCTAGGGCATGAGTAGCAGCGTGTTTCCCTGTAACAGCTCTACTGCTAATGGAAAGAAACTAAAATGAAAAACAAATAGAAAAGTAAATGAAAATGAAAGAAACAGAAAAAGGAGAAAGAAAATAAAATAAAATGTAAAGCAAAATAAATGAAAAAGCGAAAAAAACAGAGAAAGGCTTAGCTGTAGCGTGTGTTAGTAAGAGGCGGTGTAGCTAATGCAGCTGCAGCGCGTTTCGAGGATCCCCGCTATAGAAACAGAAAAGGAAATAAAAAAAGAGAGAAACTTACATATGTATAGCAGTAGCGCGTTTTGGAAAAAGCGCTATAGCTACCTTATCTATAGCGCATTCTGCGAAACGCGCTACCGCTAGTTTTGACTTAACCAAAAAACTGTTTCCCCCCCGGCCACCACTTGCCCCCCAAATCTCTCGACCCACCCCGCCGCCGTCTCCCTGATTCGTCGTCGCCCCACTTCGCCGCCGTCTCCTGCCGACGTCGACGCCCCCGGAGCCACCAGAGTCGTGCGCCGTCGACGCCATCGGAGCCGCCCCCAATGCCACGGAGCCGTGCGGCCTCATCAACGCCATCGGAGCCGCCGTCGACGCCACCGGATCCTCCCTCACCAGAACTGCCTCCCTCGCCGTCACCGGAGACGCCCCTGCCTCCCTCGCCACCACCGGAGCCATCCTCTGTAAGTCCCCACCCCTCCTCTCTCTCATGCATAGGTTAGCTAGTTTAATTATGTTAATTATCTAGGTTAGGACAAAAATTTAGTTAGGGCTTTGACAGAGAAGTAGTTAGGTTAACTAGTTTAATTAGGTTAATTACCTAGGTTAGTGCAAAAATTTAGTTAGGGCTTTGACAGAGAACTAGTCAGGTTAACTAGTTTGATTAGGTTAATTATCTACGTTATTTAGGCAAGTTTTATTTTAAAGATGATCCCTTCCTAGACTTTTATTGTTGATTATATCTTTTCATTGAAGTGGTCATGTTGTTTGTGCCCAAGTGGCTTTGTTATTTCAATGAAGCTGAGTGGCCTATATATATTTTGCCGGAATGTTGATTCATTTCCGTTGCAGCAAATTTCAGGTTCTCGATTTGTCCACTTTTTAGCAAAGGTCATGCCAAAATTTTCTGTGAATTTCGGCATGACTTGTGCTACAAACTAGGACATATCGAGTGCCCGTGTGATTTGCCGCACCAGGAAGGAGTCAACGTTCCTGCAAAACAATAGGCCTTTTTATGTCATTAATCATTTTATTAGGTCTAGAATTAATTGACTAGATTTAATCATAGGAAACATGGCTAGCAACGATGAAGGACAGGGTTCTGGTGATTGCGACGACGCCTACCGGGCAGCAGGCGAATTTTTTAGCCTTACTGATGATCAACCGATGTTATTGTTGGGCCCACCGGTGGCATCGGGGACTGAGACCGACACGCAGACCGGTGCTGAGACTAAGACCGACGCTCAGAGTCAGACAGGCATCGAGACCGGCGATGAGACTGAGACCGGCGCTGACTCGGGGAGCGGAGCCGGTGTAGAACTGAAAGCAAAGAGGCAACGGGTTCCTAACAAACTCAGGACTACTAGAGTGGTGGTCAAGGAGGTGGACGACGGCAATTTTGAGCCAACGGCGCCCGAGGAAGCGCGTCGATGCTACGGCAATCAAATAGGCTGCATCGTACGGACAACCGCCACCATCAACGATGAGAAACTACATAAGATAGAAAATATGAGGAGCTCCCTCCTAAAGAAGTTTCACCAGATATTCTTGTTCCCGGGCCGAAATGAGAAGGATTATAAAGATCCAGATGAGGACCCGGCAATGAAGAAGATAAACAAACACGCCATGACCAAGTTTAGCGACGCGTTGGCCGCCTGGAAAAATCGAGTGAAAGCAAGGATCATCGACAAGAAGGAACCCTACTCCGAGATTGTAAAGGATAATCCGACAATCACGGAAGAGCAGTTTCAAATATTCAAGGAGGCTTGCAAGGCCGAAGATGCCAAAAAAAGTCTAAGTACATGAAGGGGCTTCAAGAGAGGAACATTGGGAGCCACCACCTCGGAAGCCGTGGTTACGGCGGAAAGAGGTCCAAATGGGCCAAGGAGGACGCGGAAGCCGCGAGTCTGGGCATCCCAGACCCCTTGGCGGAGTTCACCGTCCCGCAGGAGCGTGACGTCCTCAGGGCCCGGCACCGTTGGGACCCAGTGAAAAAAGTTTACGAGACAACACCGGTCATTACAGAGTTCATGAGACTGCTGGTAATTTTAGTTTCTGATCAATTCGACTACACACGTTAGTCATATTTGTAAACGATCATTGTGCCTTTTGCAGAGAGAGCAGCACAGGATTGTGGCCGAAAGCGACTTGCCGTCTGAGGCATTGGCGAGGCCCAAGTGGGACACTCCATTCAACCGGGCGTTGAACATATTGAAACAACAACCGGTGGATACTCGACCGTCGTATGGACGCGTGCACGGTGTCGGAGACGGCACCACGTGGAAGAAGTACTACCATGAGACCACGGAGGAGAGAAAGGAAAGACAGAGGTTAAATGAAGAAAACATTGACAAGAAGGTTGAGATTGCGGTTGAGAAGAAATCAACTGAGACAGTCGAAACAGCGGTAGCTGCCGCAAAACAGGTGGCTTTAGATATTTCTACTACCTTGGTTCCGGCCGTTTTCAATTGGACCAGGCAAAATCCAAAAAAAGATGCAGCAGACTTTCCCCTTGCTGACTTCTTGGCAGGGAGCAGCTCGACTAGCGTTGCACCAGCACCTGCTCCCGCACCGGCTCCCGCACCGGACATGCTAGGCGGTGCTTCGTCTTTGGCTGAGCTCGACGCCCTCACGGTATCTGTCACACCGGCCCCCTTCAATATAAATGTATAATCTCCCGTTTTCGTTGCCTTTCGGATGTCTCACGTCGCAGACTTTTCTTTGCAGGCCGACGAAACCCCGTGCACCATATTTTACACCATCGGCGACCAGAAGGTGGACATGGGGAAGGCGACGATAATGGAGTGGAAGGAACCATTGTTCCACAACCGGCCGATCCCCCCCGAACGTCTTCAAGGTTTCCGTGGCCAGTGTCAAACCGGGCCACGAGAATTTGCCTCCTCCAGTACTACTGGGGAATGACGACGAGACACCACGGCGGCTTGGTGATTGTTGCAATGCTGGGTGGATCCTGTTGTGGCCAAAGAGTCTGCTTTGTCTGGAGGCGGCCGGGAGCACACCCACGAGCACGCAGCCTCGGCAAGGTATGAACATCAACACCCCACCTACCCAATTATCGTCGGGTGTCGGGTTGGGTGATAGCGGACGGGGTAAGGAGGAGGCTCCATTAGTCGCTGATGACGTCGCCATGGATGAGGATGAGGACGACGATGGCACTGCTGAACAGTATGTCTATACTGGCGCCTCCTCAGGGTTTGAGCGTCATGAGTCGGTGCCTGAATTGCCATCTCAACATATTATGGACGAGCTTCCGGTAGTAAAGAAGTTTAGGAAGAGAGCGAGGAAAGGCCAAAAAGCTGTTTCTATGATCCAGCCGCCTCAGCAGCCTCTGCTTCAGGACCGTATAGATATCCCCGGTGCGGATAAATGGCATATCCCCGGTCAACCAATCCTACCTGCAACAGCGCTACAGGCCAGATTCGGCGATCTAAAGAGACTTCATGACGATGTGCTGCGGGTAGAGAAAGACCTCATCGCCTCGAAAGATCCAGGATACCCACTCTACATGGTTAACGTTCCGCAGCAAATGTCGTACGTCGACAGCTTCCCCGCGGATAAGTTCTTCCTCCGATTCGATTACATATTCGACATGTTTCACATGAAGAAGCTGGATTTTACGTTTGTCCGCCTTTATGCCTTGCACATGAACTACATCATCGGGGTTGAGCAGATATCTCATATCTGTGTCGCTAACCTGTACTACATGCACGAGGGCTTCTTGGGAGTCTGCGCAAATCACCGTGAATACGCGAGGGATTACATCGTCAATTTCATGCTCGCCAATAAGGACAAGGAGGCGATTCTCGTGCCTTATCATCCCGTGTAAGTCATCCGCGCTGCTATCCTTCCTTCGATTTCAATCATTCATTTGCACGGTGGAGGCTAATTAATTTGAGGACTTATTTTGCGCAAGCGGCGGGCGCGCCGTCCTCATCATCCTCTACCCCCGATTCTCCCACGCTCTTTACTTGGACTCGTCGAAGAACATTCACAAAAAGGATTACACCCACATCAAGGATGTTCTCGACAGTGCTATGTTTTACTACCAAGCAAGGGGTGGAGAGGTCAGGGACAAGAAGAGAAGGGGCGGCAGGGTCGCCTTCGGCCATAAGACTGACTTCTGCTGCATCCAGCAACCGAACGATTCTCTTAATGATGGATTCTATGTCCTACACCACATGCTGGAGTACAGACGGGATCACCAGAACCTTCGCATGTCACCTAGATTCGGCGATGCCCATATTCTGCAATGGGCAAAGGACATAGGAGATATCGAGGATCATCGACTTCGAGCTGAGTTCTATAACATCCAGCGCGAACTTGCCCAAATCATCATGAAGGAGGTCGTCGGAAAAACAGGGATGTTCTACGGAGAAGGACAAATGTCGCGGGAAGACGTCTGAACATGGATAGCCTCTCAGCGTCTCGACCTAAAGCCTTTCACTAGGCTCGGGGACTATCTCCCTGACTTGGATGGATGGAACGACATGTTGGAGTGATTGTCGATATATGACAATGTGTCCGTTTAGTCCATACTTTCTGTATGACAAAACTTTGAGTTATGCACGGTGAAACTTTATTTGTGATGTAATTAAACCGTCCTCCTCCTCGACTAGCGAAAATCACTCTAGTTAGGGCATTTTGGGGTACGATGAACTTTGTTATTTATGCTTATGATATGTTGTTTTTATTTTTGCCAAGTCTGTCTCTTTCTGTTGCTCAACTATATATGTTGCATATCATCGACTCATGTGATGATGCAGGTGCATAGATCATAGATGGCGAAGAAGTGCTATGCCAGGAGTATATATACGACAAGTGGCCGGAGTGTCAGGCCCTTCCGGTTTCCGAGCGACAGGCAGTAGTTAGTTTAGAGGTTCACGCTAATGCGAAAGAGGGATACGAACTCATGTTCTCAAAGTGATAGCTCTTCTCGCGTATATCATTGTTTAGATGGATGACGATGTATTTGCATATCATTCGAGACTTGTATCGCTATTTTCGAGATGATGACGAGAGACCACTTTGTGTTGGATGATGATTATGATGATGACATGATTTGATGAGACTAATTGTATGTATATGCTATGATTACATTTGTATGTGTATGATATGCTAAAGATTATTGTATAAAGCCTATTCAAATACAAAACAAATACAAAACAAATATGCAGGAAAAAACTAATAAATAAACTAGTAGTAGCGAGGGGGGAAATTTAGCAGTAGCGCCGCATTGTCAGTAGCGCGTCCCAGCAAACAGCGCTGCAGATAATATCAGTAGCGCCCTTTCTCAAAGAGCGCTACAGCTATTCATGTATAGCAGTAACGTGGGACAACTGGCGCTACTGCTATACGTTAGCTGTAGCGCCTTATTAGTAGCGCCGGTGCCCGCGCTACTGAGAGGCCCAAAACCCTCGCTGCTGGTAGGCTTTTCCCTAGTAGTGTTGAGTTGGAGGAACCTTCTCAATGTTGTTTCAACTACCATGATAGTAAAATAAAAATCTATTCCTTTGTTGTATGGAAAAATTGGCTTTTCGCAAAAACTATAAACCATAGAGCTTTCCACCAGCCATATATGCATGTAGTGATAGCATTTTTCTGTTCTTGCTCTACTGTGTTATATTGCCAGCATATTCCATGTGCTGACCCATTTTCGGGCTGCAATGTATTATGTTGCAGACTTTTCAGACGAGGAGTAAGGTTCGTTAGATCGTTGCCGTGTAGCTCAGCCATGCCGTTGGAGTTGATGGACTCACTTTATCTTCCAAGCCTTCCGCTGTTATCATGTTAGATGGCCTTAAGCCATATTTACTGTAATAAGTTCTCTCTTGAGACATTCTATGTAATAAGTGTGTGATTGCTACTCTGTTATAAATCCTTCGGGTACTGTGTGTGTCAGCATTACCGATCCAGAGATGACACTGAAGCACAGAGACTTGACCATCTGAGGTCGGGTCGCTAGAAGATGGTATCAGGGCACACGCTGAGTGTAGGAAACGACCACTAAGATAAACCCTAGGTCACCCTTCTCTTCTCATTTCTGACTCCTCTCCATTTTCTACTCTTTAGGATGACGGAGATGAAGAAGAGGTTTGCACAATCGGATGAAGACACACCGTTTGGACGTCACTTGAAGGAAGTCACTAGGTACTTGAACATTGGAATGCCAAGCTTCACTGGGATGTACAACGCCACTTTACCTGAAGAGGAGCACTGGATGATTCAAGTACAAGTTCCAGGAAGGACGTTCTCGCCAACTTCTAAACCCATAGAGTTTTCTTTCGAAGCACCCACCTGGAGTCTAGGCAAGAGCATGGAAGCCCACATTACCATGGGACGCATTGGAGAAGTTTACAACAGGGAGCTTAAGGACACTATTTACCAAATATGTGGGCGCCGAGATGAGCAATGGGAAGTAATCAACACCAGGAAGGATAGATCCGTTGGAGCATTCATCCAGGAGTTAAACCAGCACATCCGGCGTCAGGAAAACCATATGTGCGCGGACATGATGGACTTGAAGAAGGCGAAGACTAGGATCATCGAACTGGAGGAAGAACTCAAGTTTGCACGCGATGGATATGAGGAGGAAATCAAGACACTACTGGAGAAGAATGACGACCTAGTCAAGAAGATCAGAGTATTCATGGGAGGACCAGCACCAATATAAGAAGAAGAAGAACCCAAGGAGATACGCCCCGAGGACTACATCATCATCGACGACACCGATTCCGATCCTAGTGATGATGACTATGAAGACGAAGCTGGAGCAGACATCATGGAGTCTTCCACCGATCAAAATTTCTAGTATTCCCCCATGTATTTAGTAGTAGTTGAGCACTTGTGCGATAGTTCTAGATCGTTTGTATGCCCTTGCTTGATTGATTGAGTGAAATGATTGTGTTTGTCTCATGTGCATATGGGTAGTGTTTTCTCATTAGACCCCTTTTCTATTCTAATCTCTTCCATCTAAACCCATCAGATGCCTCCGAGATGTGACACCGGTTTTGCCTTCCCACCGGAGCTCACCCAGTTGATCCAACAGCAAAATACGTTGATGCAATTGCTAGTTCAGAATCAGGGCAACAACAGCAACAAGAACCCGCCGCCCGTGGACCACCTAGCCCGTTTTCTAAGGCTACAGCAGCCGGTGTTTTCCAGTAGCACCGAGCCCATAGTTGCGGACGATTGGCTACGCCGTATTGGAAGGGAGTTGACCACCGCAGGTTGCACAGATCCTGAGAGAGTGCGCTTTGCCGCACATAAATTGGATGGAGCAGCAGCCTCATGGTGGGAGAATTACACAGCCACTTTTCCTATAGCCAATGTCACTTGGGACCAGTTTCAGCAAGCTTTCTGCACAGCCCATGTCTCCACTAGAGCTATGCAAATGAAGAAGCGGGAGTTCCACAACTTACGCCAGGGGAACCGTACTGTGGCTCAGTACGTGGATGAGTTTAGCAAGTTATCTTGCTACGCCCCTGGTGATGTGGCCACAGATGCCATGAAGCAGGAGAAGTTTATGGAAGGGCTGAATGATGAGATGAGTATGCAGTTGATGGTAGCAACCTTCAACAACTACCAGGAGTTGGTAGATAAGGCTCTTATGATTGAAGGGAAGCAGCAGCAGATTGAGAGCCGCAAGAGGAAGTATGGACAGGGGAAGTATAACCCAGGAGCTCAGCAGAAACCTCGCCTAACCTCGAACTCGGGAGGACTTGTTCATAACCATGGAGGTCACAACCACACTGGAGGAGGATCGCATAACCACAATGGTTCTAAGAATGGGAATGGGAACGGGACCAACAATAATCATAACTGCCCCAACCCAGCCACACCCGCCAAAAGGGACTTAAGTCATGTTACTTGTTTCAAGTGCGGGAAGACTGGACACTACGCCACGGAGTGCCCTGAAGGAAAGAATGGAAATGGAAATGGGAGCGCTGGGAAGAAGCCAAATCCATTCAACAAAGGACAAGTGAACCACGTTAACGTGGAGGAGGTTGAAGAGCAGCCGGACGCGGTAATAGGTAAGTTTTTGGTTAAGTCATTTACCGCTCTTGTTCTTTTCGATACTGGTGCATCGCATTCATACATATCAAGGGGATTCGTGGATAAGTTTAAACTACCAACCCAAACCCTTAGGACCCCTCTTTTAGTGAGTTCACCCGGAGCAGAGTATATGGCTAGCCGATGGTGTGACCAGATACCCTTAACCATTGGTACACATGTTTTTCCGTCCGACCTAATTATCTTGGAGTCACAAGGACTGGATGTGATATTGGGTATGGACTGGATGTCAAAGTTTGGAGGAAGCATTGACTGTGCTAGTAAGTCGATTTATCTCACCACCCCGGAAGGAAAAAGGATTAAGTATGTATCTAGGCATGTGCCTAGGAGGAGTCAAGTGAATGCCCTTACGGGAGTTGTTCAGGAGGAAGTGCCTGTAGTGAAGGATTACCCGGATGTTTTTCCAGAGGAGTTACCATGCATGCCACCGGATAGAGACATTGAGTTTTTGATAGAGCTGTTGCCAGGTACAGGACCAATATCCAAGAGACCCTATCGGATGCCCGCAAATGATCTGGAAGAAATTAAGAAACAGATCAAGGAGTTATTGGAGAAAGGATACATCCGAAGAAGTTCATCACCTTGGGGAGCCCCAGTACTTTTGGTTGAGAAGAAGGATAAATCCCTGAGGATGGTTGTTGATTATCGAGCATTAAATGAAGTGACGATTAAGAACAAGTACCCACTGCCGATGATCAACGATCTGTTTGATCAGTTGCAAGGAGCTAAAGTGTTTTCGAAGATCGATTTGCGATCGGGGTATCATCAGTTGAAGATACGAGAGAAGGATATACTGAAGACAGCGTTCACAACATGATATGGATTATACGAGTACATGGTCATGTCATTTGGACTGACTAACGCCCCTGCCTATTTCATGAGCATGATGAACAAGGTGTTCATGGAGTATTTGGACAAGTTTGTTGTGGTGTTTATTGATGATATTATGGTATACTCGAAGAACGAGGAGGAGCACAAGGAGCATTTGCGCTTAGTTCTCGAGAAACTCAGGGAACACCAGTTGTATGCTAAGTTTAGCAAATGCGAGTTTTGGTTGACGGAAGTCAGGTTCCTTGGACATGTTATATCGGGAAAAGGTATAGCAGTAGACCCCAGCAAAATTCAGTCAGTCACTGAATGGTTGGCACCCACTTCAGTTAGCGAGATCCGTAGTTTTCTTGGACTCGCAGGTTACTACCGGAGATTCATCGAGAATTTTCCAAGATTGCAAAGCCAATGACTGAACTGTTGAAGAAGGATACTAAGTTTAAATGGACAGAAGATTGCGAGGCAAGTTTCCAGGAGTTGAAGAAACGTTTGACTACAGCGCCAGTGCTAACACTGCCAGATATACATAAGGAGTTCCAAGTGTACTGCGATGCCTCACGCTTAGGACTTGGATGTGTGCTTATGCAGGACGGGAGAGTTGTTTCGTATGCCTCACGACAACTAAAACCTCATGAGTTGAACTATGCCACGCATGATTTGGAGTTAGCAGCCGTAGTGCATGCATTGAAGACCTGGAGACATTACCTTATTGGAAACCGTTGTGATGTGTACACGGACCATAAGAGTTTGAAGTACATTTTCACCCAGAAGGAACTGAACCTTAGACAGAGGAGATGGTTGGAGCTTATAAAGGATTATGACATGAAGCTACACTATCATCCAGGAAAGGCCAATGTCGTAGCAGACGCTTTGAGCCGGAAGAGTTATGCTAATATCCTTGAAAGCAAGGGACCGCCGAAGGAATTGGCAGAGGACATCATGGAACTTCGATTGGAGATTGTTCCTAGAGGATTTATTGCAACGATGGAGGTCCAGTCGACATTGCTGGAAAAAATTCGGGAAGCTCAGAAGGATGACAAAGAGATTGCCGAGATAAAGGAGAAGATGGGCAAAGGAAAGGCCAAAGGTTTTCGTGAGGATGAGCACGATACCTTGTGTTTGAGGACCGAGTTTATGTGCCCAATAACCAGGAGATCAGGATGTTAATACTTCAACAGGCCCATGACTCACCATACTCGATACACCCCGGAAACACCAAGATGTATTTGGATTTGAAGGAACGTTTCTGGTGGACCGGTATGAAGAAGGATATTGCCGAGCATGTAGCCGTATGTGATGTATGTCAGCGCGTGAAGGAAGAGCATAAGAAGCCAGCAGGACTGTTACAGCCTATGCTGATACCGAATGGAAGTGGGATAAACTGGGCATGGACTTTATCACCGGATTGCCCAGGACCAAAGCAGGATATGATTCCATATGGGTAGTAGTTGATCGCTTGACCAAAGTAGCTCACTTCATCCCAGTGAAAACCACCTATACAAGTGCAAAGTTGGCCAAGATATATATGTCCAGGATCGTATGTCTGCATGGAGTTCCGAGGACCATCGTATCAGATCGAGGAACACAGTTTACCTCAAAGTTTTGGCACCAGTTGCACCAGACTTGGGAACGAGATTGGAGTTTAGTACAGCATTTCACCCGCAGACGGATGGACAAACAGAGAGAGTCAACCAAATTTTGGAGGACATGTTGAGAGCCTGTGCGCTAGATTATGGATCTAGTTGGGATGACAATTTGCCATACGCAGAGTTTTCATACAACAATAGCTATCAAGCCAGTTTGAAGATGGCACCGTTTGAAGCCCTGTATGGACGAAGGTGCAGAACACCGTTGATGTGGGATGAGGTAGGAGACCGACAGTTGTTTGGACCAGACTTGATCAAGGAGTCTGAGGAGAAGGTTAAATTGATTCGTGACAGACTGAAGATTGCTCAGTCCAGGCAGAAGAGTTATGCTGACTCAAAACGCAAGGAGGTAACCTATGAAATTGCAGATCGAGCATATCTGCGAGTATCACCCTTGCGAGGAGTGAAACATTTTGGAGTTAAGGGAAAGTTAGCCCCGAGATTTGTAGGACCGTATCGTATTTTGGAACGGATGAGAGAAGTTGCCTACAAGTTGGAGTTACCCGAGGGATTGTCAGGAGTTCATGACGTGTTTCACGTTTCATAGCTGAAGAAGTGTCATGCTGAGATGGCAGATATACCGCTAAGAGATACAGTACCCCTGGAGGCGATTCAGTTGGACAGTGATTTGACTTATGAGGAGAAACCAGTTAAGATTCTTGAGTTTGCCAGCAGAGTCACCCGCAGTAAGGTTATCAAGTTTTGCAAAGTTCAGTGGAGCCACCATACCGAGGATGAAGCCACCTGGGAACGAGAGGATGATCTCCGCAAAGACCACCCGCACCTATTTTCTAGCCAGCCCGAATCTCGAGGGCGAGATTCATCTTAAGGGGGGTAGGTTTGTAACATCCCAAATTTTCAATTTGGAATGTTATACATTAGATCATCATTGCACATCATATTTTATTGTTTTTCCGTTCCGTAATCCTCGAAATCCTAAGCAACTCAAGGACCCTCGGAGAGAGTTGGGGATTTCCCGGTTTTCATATTTGATTCTTTTATCAAATAATGAAACGAGGATTTGATTTTAATTATTTTCTCTCCGAAAATATTTCACATTAAAAATTAAGAGAGGAGATAATATGACTTCTCCAAAATAAATGAAATATTGGAGGAAAAATATTAAAATCATTAAATTGTTTTTTATTTGATTTTATTCGGATTTTATTTGCATTAGAAAAATTGCATGTTTTCAAAATTGCATTTTAGGGCCAAGAAAATGTTCATCTTGTTCTAAATATTTTATTTAGACGGTGAAAATTGTTTTGGCATTTTAAGATTTTTTATTACTTTTCTAGGATTTAATTTCTGTCGGTGGAAACTGTTTTTTTAAAAGAAGTTCCCGCGCTCGACTGGGCCTAAGGCCCAGCCGAGCCAGGCCGGCCAACCGCCGCGCCCGCCTCCTGCGTGCGCGCGCGCCGCCGCTGCCGCCACTCAGACCGGAGTCCGAGTTGGACTCCGCGCCGCCCCGCCTTGGCCCCTACTCCAAGCCGCCGCCGCCCCGCCCTTATATACCGCCGCCCCCGCCACCCCAACACCCCCACCGCACCACCGCCGCCCCCCGCCGCGCCTAGCCCCGCGCCACCTCCGCAGCCGAGCGCCGCCGCCGCCACCCCCGCGAGCCGCCGCTCCACCGCCGCACCTCGCCTCGCCGGACCTCTCGCCGAAGGTAGCCGCCGGTCTCCGCCGCCGTTTTTTTTATAAAAACCGTTCGGTTTTTTTAGAAACCCTAGATCCATTTTTTTCGGATTCACCGATTTTTCTCGGTTCTTCTAGTTACCGAACGTTTGTTTTAACGAACGGTTCTTCGCCCGTTAGATACAGCTAACGAACGCTCATTCGTTAGTCTGTTCGTCAGTTTTCTTTTATCGGATTTATTCCGCGATTTTTCTCTGATCGTGATTTCTGATCCGATCTTAGTTTCTGTTTATCTTTTCACTCGTTAGTCAGAATCAGGCGATTCAAGCGCCTAGAGTTTCATCTCAAAACCCTCTTTCCGTTTAACCAACTCAAACAAGTTTTCTCTACTGTAAAATTTGACCTAGTTTCAGATTAGTAAATGAAGCTTCTTTCTTTCGCCGTTTGAGTTTCGTTGCTCCGTTCGATTCTTTTTGCGAACCGGAGTTCTTAATTTGAACTTTCTGGTCAACCTCTTTTATTTGAGTTTTGCTTGTGCATCGTTTCTTGTTACTTATGTATGCTTTTGTTTGCTTGAGATAGAACACCCGGAGTGCGAAGCGTGCTACTACGAGTCCCTAGGTTTCGCAGATCGTCAGCAAGGCAAGTAACACTTTGATCATACCCTTTATCACCCAGTTTTTATGCATTAGTTCCAATCCTCAAACATTGCATGATTAGGATGTCATTAACTTGTGGGTTGGGAAGTAGTTGATGAGGTAGAACCTATTGCCCTGTTACATTCAAACCCTTGGGAGTTACTCTACGCGTTGCTTATATTACTATGCTATGCTATGCTCGTAGACGTGGTTTGGGTTTGAGTGAAATTCATGACAGATGTGAGATTGTTAAATTAACGGTTCAACTTAAGGTGGCAACTTAATCAAACAACTGGGTGGATTGAGGCACCTGGAGTACCCAGTGTTGCCTGTATTTTTGGAAATCCCGGAGTACCCGTGTGATCTTCCTATGGACCGCCACCCAGGCTGAAAGGGAACTGAGATGATTCATGCTAGAAACTTCCGTGTGCAGACACAAGCTATTATGGGCTCTAGCATAGTTGAGTAAGTTACGTGAAGCTCTTGAAGAGGCAGATCAGCAGGTAGTGTGATGTAGGTTTGGTATGGTCTGTCCGGAGTAGAGAGTTAATGTTTCTGAAAGACTGTGTCTCGGTCATCCGTTTCTCAAACACCCTGTAGTGCGAGAAATCCAACGGAGGAGATCGAGTCTTGTGGGGAAAAGTGCGCAAACCTCTGCAGAGTGTACAATCTAATCATGGTTAGCCGTGTCTCCGGTTATGGACAATTCTTGAGTATCTAGTACTTGGGTTATCACATGTATCTCATCATGTTTAATTAATATTGTTGGGTTGTTAATCACTTTAATTGGGATTGAGTTGGAGGAACCTTCTCAATGATGTTTCAACTACCATGATAGTAAAATTAAAATCTATTCCTTTGTTGTAGGGAAAAATTGGCTTTTCGCAAAAACTATAAACCATAGAGCTTTCCACCAGCCATATATGCATGTAGTGATAGCATTATTCTGTTCTTGCTCTACTGTGTTATATTGCCAGCATATTCCATGTGCTGACCCGTTTTCGGGCTGCAACGTATTATGTTGCAGACTTTTCAGACGAGGAGTAAGGTTCGTTAGGTCGTTGCCGTGCAGCTCAGCTATGCCGTTGGAGTTGATGGACTCACTTTATCTTCCAAGCCTTCCGCTGTTATCGTATTAGATGGCCTTAAGCCATATTATTGTAATAAGTTCTCTCTTGAGACATTCGATGTAATAAGTGTGTGATTGCTACTCTGTTATAAATCCTTCGAGTACTGTGTGTGTCAGCATTACCTATCCAGGGATGACACTGAAGCACAGAGACTTGACCATCTGAGGTCGGGTCACTACACACATATTGCCTCCACTTGAACCTAATCCACCTTCATTTGACACACTGTTATGGACATAATGATATAAACCTCATTATTGGTATTGTACCAAAATTTGTATAACGGCGTATAAATACACTAAAAATGAAAAAAGAGTACTAGTGGCGATGGATAGTAAACACGCTACAACTAGCTAGATTAGCAGCAGCGCGGGATAGAACAAGCGCTGCCGCTATGTGTCTTAGCAGTAGCGCTTGTCGCACACGCTACTGCTAAGTAATAGTTGTAGCGCCTTATTGGTAGCGCGGCTGCCCGCGCTACTAGTGGGCATTAAACCCGCGCTACTACTAGGGTTTTCCCTAGTAGTGACTTATAAGCCTCGCCACCGCTGTTGTCTCGAGCTCCTCTCTAAAGCAGGCCTTCTGGGCTTACCTCTTCTGCAATGCCCTCTTGGGCCTACTGGGCTAGCGGGCCTGCATCCTGGCCCAACTAGAGGTTGGGTTTCTAGTCGTATGCAGGCCGCTGTGGCCTAGTAGGCTGGCTTTTTATTTAGTTTTTTCTACTTATTTTTCTTTTCTGCTTTACTTATTTTCTTTAATTTATTTTTGAGTTGTTTTTTCCTGTATTTAGAGTTTCTTTGTGAATATTTTTGCTTTAGGTACAAAAAATTACAAACTATCTGTTAGTGCTGGTAGTTTTCAAATTTGAATAGTTTAAATTTGAATTATTTGAAATTTGTGTGGATCACTAGTTTGTGAATAACTTAGCCTTAAAAATAGATTTTTCAGTGATTCTTTTTTCTTATGTTTAATATTAGTGTGTTTTATCATTATATTCAATTTGGTAATACTTAACTTATTTAAAAAATGAAATGCCTTTGTAACAGATGAGTTTTCGTCCGAAACCCTGATACTTCCAAAGAGATTGTCCATTTTGTACATGAAGTGCATCCAGTTTTTGTCATAACCCTCTCTACTTTTTTGCATATGCCATGTGGGTGAAATTATGATACCACTCCAACTTTCAACCTTTTCAGAGTTCATTTGAAGTTTTTTCAATTTGAGGGTCATTTAACTGCAAAAATTAGTAAATGCATGAAAGAATTTGTTTGCACATAAAATTTCTTCGCGTTTCAAATGCCAAAACACATAAGTACCCTAACTATTAAAAATATTCCCTCTGGTTTGTTCGAAGCGGGACTTTCCAGATATATAAGTCTGGAAACTCACTAGAGAAGAAAGTGATGAAAGTGAGAAGCCGATCACATCCCAGAGTGGGATCTTTGGGCCGTGTGAAACTTCTTCTTCGCGTGTGTCTCTTTGCGCTGTAACCATGGACAATCTTCATCGTTTAACTGGATGTTCGGGTCAATATTCACTGTGAATGGAGAAATTTCATGAAACTTTTCATAATGTTCTGACATGTCTGTCTTGTCATCCACTCCCACGATGTTTCTTTTCCTAGAAAGAACTATCTGGCATTTTGGCTCATCGTATGATGCAGTCGCTACCTTATCTTTTCTTTTTCTCGGCTTGGTGGACATGTCCTTCACATAGAAAATCTATGCCACATCATTGTCTACGACGAATGGTTCATCTGCATACGCAAGATTGTTGAGATCCACTGTTGTCATTCCGTACTGTGGGTCTTCCGTTACCCCGCCTCGTGTCATATTCACCCATTTGCACCGAAACAAAGGGACCTTCAAACCACGTCCATAGTCAAGTTCCCATATGTCCTCTATCTAACCATAATATGTTTCCTTTCCCGCCTTGGTTGCTGCATCAAAGCGGACAACACTGTTTTGTTGGTGCTCTTTTTATCTTGGGCGATCGTGTAAAATGTATTCCCATTTATCCCATACCCTTTGAAAGTCATTACATTCGAAGATGGCAACTGGGACAGCAAGTACAGGTCATCTTCAATAGCGGTGTCATGCATGGCACGTGTCTGCAACCAGCCGACAAAGTCCCCATTTGTTCATGTGTAATCCAATCGTCAGACTGCTCCGGGTGTTTGGACCGTAGAAAATTCTTGTGTTTGTCCATATACGAAGCCACCAAGGCGGAATTCTGTAGAAATGTGTAGTGTGCTTGAGTGAGAGAATGCCCGTCCATACATATTATTTGATCCCCTCCTAGCGTGCCTTTTCCATCCAGTCTGCCCTTATGTCGCGATTCAGGAACACCAATCGCTTAAGGTCAGGAATAAAGTGAATACAAAACTCAATGACCTCCTCATTTTCATGGCCCTTGGAGATGCTTCCTTCTGGCCTAGCACGGTTATGAACATATTTCTTTAAGACTCCCATGAACCTCTCAAAGGGGAACATATTGTGTAGAAATACAGGACCAAGAACGTTAATCTCTTCGCATAGGTGAACTAGGACGTGCGTCATGATGTTGAAGAAGGATGGTGGGAACACCAACTCGAAACTGACAAGACATTGCACCAAATCATTCTCTAACCTTGGTATGATTTCTGGATCGATTACCTTCTGAGAGATTGCATTGAGGAATGCACTAGCTTCACAATGGCTAATCGAACATTTTCCGATAGAAGCCCCCTCAATGCAACCGAAGCAGTTGCGTCATAATCACGTGGCAGTCATGAGACTTTAGGTTCTGGAACTTTTTCTCTGCCATATTTATTATTCCCTTTATATTCGACGAGAAGCCAGACGGTACCTTCATACTGAGCAGGCATTCAAAGAAGATTTCCTTCTCTTCTTTGGTAAGAGCGTAGCTGGCATGCCCTGATGTATGTCGTCTTTTTCCGTGCATATGTTGTTGGTCCTCCCATGCCTCCGTGTATCTTTTGTCTTCCCATACACACCCAAGAAGCCAAGCAGGGTCACGCAAAGATTCTTCGTCACGTGCATCACGTCGATTGCGGAGCGGACCTCTAGGTCTTTCCAATACGGCAGGTCCCAAAATATAGATTTCTTCTTCCACATGGGTGCGCGTCCGTCAGCGTCATTCGGAACAGGTTGTCCGCCAGGACCCTTTCCAAAGACTACCTTCAAATCCTTGACCATATCATGTACATCAGCACCAGTACGGTGGCGAGGCTTCGTCCGGTGATCCACCTCACCTTTGAAATGCTTGCCTTTCTTTCTTACGGGATGCCTGCTCGGAAGAAATCGACGATGTCCCAGGTACACATTCTTCCTACAATTACCCAAATATATACTGTCGGTATCATCCAAGCAGTGCGTGCATGCGCGGTATCCCTTGTTTGTCTGTCCTGAAAGGTTACTGAGAGCAGGCCAATCATTGATGGTCACGAACAGCAACGCCTTTAGGTCAAATTCTTCCCCCATGTGCTCATCCCACGCACGTACACCTGTTCCATTCCACAGCTGTAAGTGTTCTTCAACTAATGGCCTTAGGTGCACATCAATGTCGTTGCCGGGTTGCTTAGGGCCTTGGATGAGCACTGGCATCATAATGAACTTCCGCTTCATGCACAACCAAGGAGGAAGGTTATACAACATAGAGTCACAGGCCAGGTGCTATGGTTGCTGCTCTGCTCCCCAAAAGGATTAATGCCATCTGCGCTTAGACCAAACCATACGTTCCTTGCGTCACCTGCAAACTCCTCCTGTACTTTCTCTCTATTTTTCTCCACTGCGACCCGTCAGCGGGTACTCTCAACTTTCCGTCTTTCTTACGGTATTCTCTGTGCCATCGCATAGCCTTGGCATGCTCTTTGTTTAGGAACAAACGTTTCAACCATGGTATTATAGGAGCATACCACATCACTTGGCAGGAATCTTCTTCCTGGGGCGCTCGCCCTCGACATCACCAGGGTCATCGCGGCTGATCTTATAGCGCAATGCACCGCATACCAGGCACGCGTTCAAATCCGCGTACTCACCGCGGTAGAGGATGCAGTCATTAGGGCATGCATGTATCTTCTGCACCTCTAACCCTAGAGGGCAGACAACCTTCTTTGCTTCGTACGTACTCTCGGGCAATTCGTTGTCCTTTGGAAGCATCTTCTTTAACTTTACCAGCAACTTTCCAAATGCCTTGTCAGATACACCATTCTCTGCCTTCCATTGCAGTAATTCTAGTGTGGTGCCCAGCTTTTTATTGTCAGTTTCGCAATTCGGGTACAACAATTTCTTGTGATCCTCTAACATGCGCTGCAACTTCTTCTTCTCCTTTGCACTTGCGCAGTTTCTCTCTGCATCAGCAATGGCCCGACCTAGATCATCAGTTGGCTCATCTGATGCCTCTTCTTCAGCTTCTTCCCGCATTGCCGGCTCAGCTTCTTCCCCCATTGTTGTATCATCGTATTCAGGGAACCCATGGCCAGGATAGCTATCGTCGTCCTCTTCTTCTTCATTTTCTTCCATCATAACCCCTCTTTCTCCGTGCTTGGTCCAAACAATATAGTGGGGCATGAAACCGGACTCAAACAGGTGGACGTGAATGGTTCTTGCGTTAGAGTAATTGTGATCATTCTTACAGCCAGCACATGGACAAGGCATAAAACCATCCGCCCGCTTGTTTGCCTGAGCCGCAATCAGAAAAGTATGCACGCCCTCAACGAACTGGGGAGAGCATCGGTCATCGTACATCCATTGCCGGCTCATCTTCATTACACAACACCGAATAGACCAAATTAATACAAGTTCATACATAAAGTTCATACAATACTTATTCTCATAAAGCAAACATATAAATAGCTCTCTAGCTAAAGAATTTAAATGCAACAACAAATGCGATCAAGATCGCAACTAAGGTAACAATTGATCCAACAGCATAATGATACCAAGCCTCACTATCAATGGCATATTTTCTAATCTTTCTAATCTTCAAGCGCATTTTCTCCATCTTGATCTTGTGATCATCGACGACATCGGCAACATGCAACTCCAATTCCATCTTCTCCCCCTCAATTCTTTTCAATTTTCTTTCAAATACTCGTTTTCTCTTTCAACTAAATTTAACCTCTCGACAATAGGGTCGGTTGGAATTTCCGGTTCACATACCTCCTAGATAAAAATATCTATGTCAACTTGATGGGCATAATTTGTCATAAACACGAAATGCAACAAAATAGTTATAAAAGAAAATATACCACATCCGAATCCATAACCCGGACGAGGGCCGGCGGGGACGGATATCAAAACCATGGCACTATGAATAACAAACAACGTACGGGTAAGATAATTATACAAGTAACTATATATCTAAATCACACAAACATGATTTTTTTATATAAAAAATAAGAACAAGAGGCTCACCCCACAAGGTGGTGCCGGCCACAAGACGGTGCGGACGATCGACGGTGGTTAGGACGGAGACGGGAAGGCACTAAGTAAACCACACCTACATATGCAAACTAAGAGTTATTTTGAGCTCAAATTGCATATAAATCAAATAAACTACCACATATAATTCCTCCCAAATTACTAAAACCCACAAATTAATGACTATATAAAGCATTGCAAAAGCTAATCTAGCAATGAGAGATGAAAGGACAAAGTTGCTTACCTTTGTGATCACTTGAATGGATGGGGGCCTTCAAATCTTGACAAAATTTGGGCAAAATGTGAGATGAGCTCGAGGTAGAGGGGAAGAACAGAGAGGAGAGGGGAAAGGGGAAAACAAGAGAGCGCGCTCGCGGGTGGACGAAGGGTTTATATAGGACGACCTTTAGCACCGGTTCATGCCACGAACGGGTACTAAAGGTGCTGGAGGGGCCCCAGACTGACAACATCCTGCCACCACTCTCTTTAGTACTGGTTCGTGGCACGAACCGGTGCTAAAGATTCACCACGAACCGGTACTAATGGTAGCAGCCCAGCTAGCCGTTGGAACCGGCACTAATGGTCACATTAGTGCCGGCTCAATTACAAACCGGGACTAATGAGCTGAACATTTGACCCTTTTTCTACTAGTGAATCTCTGTGTCACTTGTTCATATTGTTACCATCATGCCAAGACACCTAGCTTAGGAACCCCTACCTTGTTATATGTTGGATTTAGCATCGACATTGGTGGCCCATATAGGTCATTCAACAGTTAATTCAAAAAAGTTATCACTCAATTCAAAAATGGTCATTCAAAAAAGTGGTCACTCAATTCAAAAAAGTGATCACTCAATTCAAAAAAGGTTTTGCAGAATTTTTTTAATTCTCGACCCTTTTTCTACTAGTGAATCTCTGTGTCACTTGTTCATACTGTTACCATCATGCCAAGACACCTAGCTTAGGACCCCCTACCTTGTTATATGTTGGATTTAGCACCGACATTGGTGGCCCATACAGGTCATTCAACACTCAATTCAAAAAAGGTTTTAGAAATTTTTTAATTCTTTGTGAACTTTTTGGACATTCCATATTTCGGAAAAAACTAGGACGTGACAATATTTTTGGTCATCGATTGGACGGTATTCTATAGGTTTACAACGCTTATAAGGGTGGGAGCGTATGCCTTATTATGGTAGATTTGGCTATATATAAATGATTTGGTTTGTAACGACAAAAACTCATCTCCTATGCATGTTATTTTCCGCTGTACACACTTGCCTCGTATGTGGTCTACGCTACACTGAATGGAGTACCAACCGTTGTTCGATGTGTATATGGTTGGACCGGGTGGCCAGAAAGAATTTTACATAACATGGGTGATAACATAATCTAGGGATCGGTCCACCACCTCCTTCGACATACGGATATTGTTGGTCCTATATGACTACAGTAGTTGCATTTTAATTTTTTTTTTTGAATTTTCACGAGGGGGGGGGGAGAAAAGCAATCCTCCCCACCTGAATTGTATTCGTTTGTTTCCTGTAGGCTTTGCAGCCTAATACAACATAGGGTTAAAGTGAAGCAGAAGTACAGGGGGCACAGGAAGGAGAAATATAGCAAAAACAACACATGGCGAGGGGGACACAACACAACAAGGGGCAACTACGGGCGCTCGAATGCAACGGCAAGCCAAGACTAAACCACGAAACTGCACCATCGACGCAATCAAAAAACACCAGGGAACCAAGACTGCACAACGCCGGGATACCACCTATGTCATGGGGTACATTCGAACGGTCACGCCGTGCCAAGAAGACGCCACGGTACCTGTGTGCCACCGGCGTAGTCGAAGGGCATCACCAAGCATAGAGCTGCATAGAGCACACCAAAACATCACAACAAGGGGCACCACAGGCGCTCGAATTGCAGTGGCGAGCTGAGACTAAACCACGACACTGCACCGTCGACACAATCGAAAAGCACCGGGCAACCAAGACTGCACAACGCCGCGACACCACCCGTGTCATGGGGTACATTCGAACGGTCACGCCAGGCCGAGACGACAACACGACACTTGTGTGCCACCGGCGTAGCCGAAGGGCATCACCAAGCATAGAACACCACCGAGCCAACCAAAACATCACAAGACCGAGGGATGAAGACAACGCTATCAAGATGGAAACCATGGGAAGCGTCGCCGCTGTCTCGGCCAGAAGCAGCTGGCCGACCATGGATTTCTCCCAAATCCCGGTCACATCCTCGACGAGACGCCAAGCAACCGCCAATAGCACTAGGCAGTGCTGGGATGGACGACCCCAAATCCGGGCGAATCCAACCGTCAGCGACGCCGGCAGGCACCCTTAACACCGAGGCCACCAGTGAGGACCACTGGTGCGGTGCCCCTGTAGGTGAGCCACGAGATAACGACAACCCACCGGGGGATCTGGGAGGTGGAGGTCTCCCATGACACAGAGAGCCACGACGCCACCTTCGTTAGGCGAGCACGCGGAGGAGCACGATGACAACAGAACGGGCGGTGGCGGGGAGATGAAGAACGAGGCGCGTGGCGGAGCACGGGACGGGGCGCAGGGGCAAGGCATCCAGAAAGGACCTTGCCATGGCAGGTCCAACACGGGGAAGGTCGGGGACGGAGGCACCCAACAACGGCAAGGCCCGGCGCGGACATGCCCGTCCAGTTGCTACGAGAGGAGAGCCGGAGCGGGCAACACGGCAGAGGCATGAACCGGAGGGGGAACCACCGGTCATGGGCGCCGCCGAAGCCAGCTCACAGTGCAGCATGGGGAGGTGGTTGATGCCGACAATGGAGAGGGACGAAGATCCAGTCTGGGGAGCATGCCGGAGCCGAGGCAGACAAGCGGGAGGGTGTCGAGCCCGAATCCGGCCACGGACAGCACCCCCAAGCAGGAGGAGGGGCAGATCCGGAGGCTGGCAAGCCAGATCCGACACGGGAGATCTGACAAAGGACATAAGTTGCATCTTCTTGTGCTTCCGTCTCCCATCAGTTTATCCAAATAACTGTTTATCCAGATATCTCGTGCTTCCGTCTCCCATCAATTGCATCCAAAGGACATAAGTTTCCTCCCTTCCGCATGGTGCAGTAATGCCCACATACAAATCCAGCCAGACGGGTAGATAACCTGCCAAAATGTTTTTGATATTGATCATGTTTAAAACACAATTATTTTCCCCTGCAAAAAAACACAATTATTTAGACAATTCATTTTCACCGAAAATAATGCACGAACTCCCACACAATTTGGAGATGGTATAAGGAGGAGGTATGTTCAATGGCATATGAATTGTTCACCATAATAACTTGGCTATTGGTCAACTGAGAAACAAATATTGAATCCTTTCGCCATTATCACAAAAATAACAACCTTTACTCCCTCTCACCTACGTTTGCCCCAAGTGTCCTTTGTCAAAGTTACTCCCCAATGGTCAATGCATGAACAACATAAAGATCTTGATTTGTAAAGGTAGCTTTTGTTTTCTACATATGCATAGACCGAGGGATTGTTCCATTATTAATCAAGTCCAGCCCAAGTTGTCCTTTGTCAAAATTACTCTCCAATGCACGAACCACATAAAGATCTTGATTTGTAAAGGTAGCTTTGTTTTCCACATATGCATAGACCGAGGGATTGTTCCATTATTAATCAAGTCCACATATGCATATGCCTGAAAACCGAAAGTTTTTACTGGAATACATCCGGCTCATTAGACAAGTTGACCTCCATCAACCTACCAGGCTATTCACCTCGTCCCCAAAAGCAAGTGGACATCTGATATCGAGCTAAGCAGACACGCGCCGGCATTAGGACGGTGACAGCATCTCCAGCAGACGCCCCTCAACTGGTATCACCATAATATTAGGCTCCGCACGACAACACGACACTCGCCGGAATTATCATGTGGCGTTGACTACTAGGCCGTCACGTCTCCCAGGATCATGTGTTAGTGGCCAGAGGTCATTTGGCCTCTCGGAGGAGATCCACGCCCCAGCGTGAGGGCGCCTCTCTGCGCCCCGTGGGCTCGTTGCCGATAGAAGGAAATGCCGAGTTTCTTCTCTTCTGACATAAGATAAAATTCAGATGACATAAAAACCCATTGCGATTGCGTAAATACAGTAGTTTATAGAATAAGTATTGCTGATGTTGTTGTTGAATAGTTGTAGTTGCATATATACGGTAGTGCAATAGCTTATAATTTCGTATCTTACTCAAAATTTGTTGCTCACCGGTAGTCTCTCTGTCTCTTTCCGCATTCAACAGAGACTTGTCAGATCTGAGTGATATGCCACAAATTTACTGTTTGAAGGTAATTTCTCCCTCTGTCCCACTTTCTTATTTTCTTCCAGGTGTTCAGAATATGGTTGGTAGGTCTGAGTGACCATCCACCAATTTAACTATCGTTGGTAGTCTCACTTCTGCAGTTTTCTTGCTTGCATTCAACAAAACCTTGGTAGATCCGAGTGAGTTTCCGCCGATTTAATCTCCTGACAAATCCCATGTTTCATATTATCTTCTGATTGCTTTTGGTTACTTATTTTACCTGAGTGATGCATAATATTGAGCTTGTCCATGTGCTACATTTATTTTTCATAGTGTGACATTGCTACTCTTTTGTTGAGATGCTAAGCAACGGTATTTCTTAACTACAAAGTTGTTGTTTGACTCTATGAGCCTGCAATAGTTGATAGGGTCTTTGCTGGCATGTTCATTCCGATTTATGTTAGCTACAGTATTCATCTAAAAAAGAAAGCAAATACTATAGTAACTTTGATCCTAGTAGCAACATTCATCCATTGGCATCAACCTCTTTTAGTTGTTTCCATTTAGTGCCATCCAGGGCACACTAATGAATTTCAGTATTTATAGATTTTAGGTAAGCCATGGGAATTTCTTACAGCGTTTAACATATTTCTTGAAATATAGTCGGTGCGTTTCAGATTTGAACAAATTATTGCTCCTATAGGATTTTCTGAAGACCCTCTACTCGTTGCTTATTCAGGTCTTTATTTCTCCTTTTGTTCAATTTTGCTAGATCGTGTGATCCACGATAATATCATGTGTCTATTTTGGCTAACCCGACTGGCCAAAACTCCATGTACTGTCATAGCGACATTTAAGAATAACACTAAGCCCATTCTGTATTTGATTAGGAGATCGATCGACTACATGACCACAAAAGTATAAATTTTTCGAAGATGGCTTAATTATATAGCCAGCAATTCCAGCTGTGGTGGAAACGGTCTTCGTTTCCTATGGACATTATGTCGATGTCTTGGCTTAAGTTTTAGGTAAGTGTAAAATACATAGTTATTCATTTAGAGTTCAATATGGTACCAGATTCCGATTTACATGAGCAACAATATTCATTGCAAAAAGAAAGGACTGTAATAACATATCATGTGCTTCCTTAGGCCTGATTGGCAAAAACACCACAGTAATATTCTCATATTTGCCTAATTGAAGGATAGTGATCCTCCCGTTTTCTGAAAATAAGATTTATTATCGTGTGTCACTCCAAATATTCTCCGCAAAACATGGGGGGCATCAGTAGGATATTATTGTGCAAATAAGATTAACCTAGCTAGGGATATGAACGTACAAACCAATTTACTGTAGACTTACCACGTGATACATATAGTAAGCAATCCAAACCATTCAAGAACAAAAACTACTTATGGTAGACTATGAGAATCACGCTGTTCCATCGAACACCAATAAAAGGTTTCAAAAAAATGTAAGACCAATGAAACTGAATAAGATAAAATAAAATTTGAGGGGAAATAAAACTTAATAAATAATAAATGCCACTTCAAACTGGGTAGGGAAAAAATAGAGGCCCACACAGATAACCCATTGTGAGGATAGGCAAATCATTTGATTTTGTGGGCACACATGATGGAGATCCATCTCCTACAAGTATATATATGGCCCTCTGCCCGCTGCTACTTGTCGCATCTCGTATGCTTCTGACCGCAAAACGATCTATCCAGCTCGACGACGATCTGATGAGGCACCGTTCTCGTAAATTATTATTCTGCAAAAAAGCAAGCGGTGAGGGAAACACCACACGTCCACACATGTATTGGATCAGCATGCATTCTGGTAAATTATTATTCTAACAAAACCAGCATATGCACATGCTTAATGCATTGGATTGGTGGAGATTATGGCTCATGTATCCGCTCCGTCCCTCGTGCATTTACTTCGTTGTTGAACACTAGATTTCTGTAGCCTGACATTGGATTATGGAAATACTATCTAAAAATGACCAGCACTACTGGAACAACTGTCTACACCGAAAGCCAAAGCACGGGCTCTCAACAACGACGGTCTAAGCCAAAGCACCGTATGTCAAGAGCTAACCACTAAGAACACGACAATTAGGTGCCACCTGGCAAGTCCGTCCGTGGTTGACGGCACCCGTGACGCCGGAGTTACTTTTGCCGAGAGCTGTCCATCTATGTCTCTACATACTGTTTCAAAATTTCATTTTCTTCATACAGAAAAACTTTGCCGAGCGGCCTGACAAGTCTCTTGGTATAGCTCATCCATTTCCTAGTAAAGAATTTCATAAATACCATTTCGATGCAGTCACATGAGGGACAGAAGAGTTTTACCAATTACACGAGGATATTAAGGTGATTATGCGTGAGCCTTTTAATTATTTGTGGCTCTTTGCATTTCACCTAGGGCTATATTGATTTCCGTGGTAGGCCATGGAAAACATGGATTCCGACAGCCCATACGTAAGAGGCCACTACATAGCTTGACAACAACCCCGGTGGTGAATCAAGCATAAAGAGAAAAACAAAAAGAAAATATCGACATGAATCTCAACGCAAGATCAATGATATAGAATTTAGATGTGCAATACTCCCTCCTTCCATCTATATAGGACCTAATGCGTTTTTCGAGGCTAACTTTGACCAAATGTTAAAGCAACAATATATGACATGCAACTTACACAAAGCATACCGTCAAATTCGTATGTGAAAGGAGATTTCAATGATATAATTTTTACATTATGCATGCCATGTACTATTAATCTTGTCAATAGTCAAGGACCGTCTTGAAAAACGCATTAGCCCATATATAGATGAAAGGAGGGACTACTTATGACACATCTATATGTGCTTTAGCAAAACTGTTGATATTAATGATTTTTTACCGAAATTCAGTACACGAACTCTGTTGAGTATGTATTTTGTACTGCACGTGTATTAGAGTTGTGGCCCACCTAGTCTTGTATAGTTGAGGTAGAGGCCTTTCCTTGTATTATATATATGCGTGCAACAGCACCCCAATCAATACATCGTATTGCAAATTATCTGTCTACATGGTATCATCCTCTCCGGTCTAACCCTAGGGCCAGCCGCCGCTGCGCCCCATCCTCGCTTCCGCACCCCGCGCGCATCATGCCGCTTCTTCGCTCGATCAGCCGCGCACCTCGTGTTGGCTAGCTGTAGCCGTGACCGCGTTGACCAGTAGCTAGCTAGCCACCTTGCGCCGCCCAGCCTTTTCCATCGCGCCGCTCTGCCTTTTTTTGCCATCGCGCGCCGCCGCTTCGCCAGCCGCCGCGCCATCTCCCGCTGCAGCCGCGCCCCGCCGCTGCTGCTCC
>NC_057806.1:708426126-708432824 GCF_018294505.1 Triticum aestivum
TCCTCTCCCAACCCTAACCCTAGTCGCTACCCCGCACACTGCCGCCATGTCGTGGCCCTCCTCCCCTGGCTCCTCCACCACCCACTTGTCCAACCCGTTCGCTGGTCCCGAGCCCTCCGCCGCCGCCATCCGTGACCTCAATATTGAGGCCCGGGTCCCCATCCGTCTCAACAGCTCAAGCACGTCGTACTACGCGTGGAAGACCTACTTCAACCTCGTCTTCCGCGAGTACTGTCTCACCGAGCATATTGATGGTTCCGTGGACAGCGCGTACATGCGCGGCGACCCGGAGTGGTCCGCCATCAAGGCCACAATCATCCGTTGGTTCTACCATATGGTCTCGAAGGACATCTTCCACACGGTCGTCGCCGAGGTCGACGACGCCTGCACCGTGTGGGCCAAGATCAACGCGCTCTTCACCGACAACAAACTCCAGCGCCTTGTTTTCTTGCAGCAGGAGTTCTTCGGTTGTCACTAGGACAACTCCACCATCGACGAGTACTGCATGAGGCTCAAGATGCTCGCCGACGAGCTTCGCGACATCGGTGCTAAGGTCTCTGACGACCTCATGCTGAGCACCCTCACCGCTGGACTTAATGAGGACTTTAGCAACGCGGCGTCCAACCTCACCCTGCTGCCGCAACCCACCTTCCAGCGTGTCGTCGTGTACCTCAAACTTGAGGAGCGCCGGATGACGAAGTTGAAGCAGCGGTTCCAGCACACCGCTCTCGCCGCCGGTACCACCCGCGGCGGCCCTGCTCCACCGGCCGCCCCCCGCCAGTCCACGCTGCCAGCACCCGCCGGCTACTACCCGCTGCCGCCCGCTCCGCCCGCGCCCCAGCGCCTCCCCAGCAGCCGCAAGGTGGCGGGGGCCGGTGCAACCGGCGGGGGCCACCGCCAGCAGCAAGCGTGGGCGCAGGGGGGGCGCCCAACTTCCAGCAGCCGCCTCCACCGTGGGCCGCCGGGCAGAACCCATGGACGGGGTCATCCACGCCTATCACATGCCCATCCCGCGAGCTCCTGCATCGGGTCTCCTTGGCCCCCGTCCAGCGGGCCATCAGGCATTCGTCGCCGCCCCCTACCAGCCCTACGGTGCCTCGCTCACACCGCCACCCCTCGGTGGTTACGACACGCCCGCCTAGGCACCGCCCTATGGAGGTCAACTACCGCCGCCGGCCCCTGCACCGTGGGACCCTGCCCTCCTGGCCGCCCTACACTCGGCGCCGTCGCCGAGCAACTATGGCGGTGGAGGCGACTGGTACATGGACTCGGGTGCTACTGCGCACATGACAGCTCATCCCAGTAACCTTTCCTCCTCTACTCCAGTTCACACTCCCACTCGCATCACCGTTGGCAACGATTCCTCTTTACCTATCACCCATGTCGATGGTACTAGTTTCCTTCCAGTTCCACACCTATCACTATGTCTAACGTTCTTGTCTCACCTGACTTAGTCACTAGCTTAGTCTCTGTTCGTCGTCTTACTCATGAGAATCCTGTTACTGTTGAATTTGACGGTGTTGGTTTCTCTGTGAAGGACGCCCGTACCCGGATGGTGATTCATTGATGTGATATCCCTATGGAGCTTTATCCCATGCACGCCGGCACCTCCACTTCCACACCCGTCGCTCTCTCCGTTGGCGTCGACCTTTGGCATGCTCGCTTGGGCAACCCTAACCCCGCTGTTCTGCGTCATATCCTTAGGAGTTTTTCTTTCTCAAGTAATAAGCTTGACGAGCATACTTGTGAGGCCTATCGTTTGGGCAAGCACGTGGGTCTTCCCTTTAGTGCGTCTCCTTCAGTTTCCACTTTTTCGTTTGAGTTGATCCATAGTGATGTTTGGACCTCTCTCGTTGCGAGTAACACGGGCTATCTAAATTATTTGGTGATTTTGGATGATTATTCTCATTATGTGTGGACTTTTCCTCTTCGTCGTAAATCCGATGCTTTAGCCACACTCACCGCCTTTTATTCCTATGTCACCACTCAGTTCGGTCACCCCATACTTGCACTTCAAACTGATAATGGAAAAGAGTTTAACAATGTCACTCTTCGCTCACTTCTCGCCTCTCACGGCACCACCTTCCGTCTGACTTGCCCCTACACTTCGCAGCAGAACGGTCGCGCCGAGCGCATTCTCCGCACTCTTAATGACTGCGTTTGCATGTTGCTCTTTCACGCTAACGTACCCGCTCGGTTCTGGCCTGAGGCTCTCGCCACCGCCTCTCTCTCAGTCAACATTCGTCCATGTCGTTTCCGGTGGAACTACGCCCCTCACCACCTTCTTTTTGGTACACCATGATAACCCACAAGTATAGGGGATCAATTGTAGCCTCTTTCAATGAGTAAGACTGTCGAACCCAACGAGGAGATAAAGGTAGAACAAATATTCCCTCAAGTTCTATCGACCATCGATACAACTCTACGCACGCTTAACGTTCGCTTTACCTAGAACAAGTAGGAAACTAGAAGTACTTTGTAGGTGTTGTTGGATAGGTTTGCAAGATAATAAAGAGTGCGTAAATAAAAATTAGGGGCTGTTTAGATAAAAGAATAACTAAGTTAGTTTTAGTAGAGAGCTTTTTGTCATGAGAAAGTTATTTGTCCCTAGGCAATTGATAACTAGACCGGTAATCATTATTGCAATTTTATTTGAGGGAGAGGCATAAGCTAACATACTTTCTCTACTTGGATCATATGCACTTATGATTGGAACTCTAGCAAGTGTCCGCAACTATTAAAGATCATTAAGGTAAAACCCAACCATAGCATTAAAGTATCAAGTCCTCTTTACTCCCATATGCAAACAACCTACTTACTCAGGCATGTGCTTTTGTCACTCACGCCACCCACCATAAGCAAATCATGAACGTATTGCAACACCCTACAGTGGGGATCCCTCACGCTTGCGCGACACGGAGAGCACCATAGGACATCACCAATAATAAAACATGCAACTCAAATCAATCACGATCATCAATTAACCCATAGGACAAAACGGATCTACTCAAACATCATAGGATAGCCATACATCATTCGGAAATAATATATAGCGTTGAGCACCATGTTTAAGTAGAGATTACAGCGGGTAAAAGAGGGGTTACACCACTGCATCAAGGGGGGAAGAGATGGTGATGATGGCGGTGGACACTACAAGAAATATGTCAACTTATGACCTTCTATCAGTGACCCTGGAAGAATTGGTCATAAATCTATGACCATTTTAGACCAATTAGTCAAAAGCTGTTCGGGGGGCTCCAAACCCTAAACCATTGCGACCATTTTGGTCAGAAAGGTCGTAATTTCCTTACACGGAATGGTCATAAAGCAGACAACACTAGTCCGATGCCTTATTTCTAGCTGATCATGACCAATATAGATGGTCATAACCTTGTAAATTGTGGTGGGTTGCTATGACTAGGTGCCACCTCATCAGTTTTGCCTATGTGTCATGTCCATGTGGCAGTTTTTGCCCTAGGTTGTGAAGCAGCCTATATTTCTGTCATTCCCAAAATTCCCAAAAAAATCTCATAAATTCTTTGGGTCATATCTTCATCAAATATGTAAAAGTCCTTCCTTGCCTAGTTCAAAACTAATTCAACAATATTCATTTTCCAATTCTGTTCACAACAACACTTTATGAAGGAAGTGCTATTTATATATTCTTGATTGCCCTAGGAATTTTTGGGCACTCTTTTCTATCCAAATCATTACTGCATGACAAAATTCAGCTCCATTTGCCTAGCAAATCTTCCTCGGCAAATTTCCAAAGTTTTTGTCCACCTAGAAGCATTGTGAAGGAAGTACCTTTTTATATCTCAAAATGACATGAAATTTATACAGTTCCTTCATATGCCCAAATTATCACCCTCCTCCAAATTGCAGCTCAGTCGAATCATCTATGTGAGCCCAGGTTCAATTTATATTTGATGGCCAAATTGGCACGTTGCAAAGCAAGTGTTATATAGACCCCTCCTATTACCCTCAAACTTTTCGGGCACGCTTCCATGCCCAAATCATTGCCACATGATAATATTCAGCTCAATTTTCCTAGTAAATCTTTCTCAAGAAATTTCCAAAGTTTCTACCTCGAGAGAAGCTTTGTGAAGTAAGTACTAGCTAGGCTTACCCAAATGATCTGAAAATTTACCAACGCATGACCATACCTATGTAACTTACCTACACCAATTTGTAGCTCATTTAATTCATCCAATCTCTCTCACTAGTTTTCCCAAGTTTTTGTCCATAGAAGAGCATTGTGAAGGAAGTACTACTTTGGCATGTCCAAATGGTATCAATTTTCTACAATGCTTTCCTATGCCCAAATAACCATCCTCCACTAAATTTCAGCTCAATCCATTCATTATTTTGAGCCCAGCTTCAACATTCATATTTTTGTCCAGTGTGATACTTTGCAAAGCAAGTACCACCTAGGAACCTCCTTTTGAGCTAAAAACTTGTGAAGACATTCTCCTTAGTAGATGATCATTCTCAGCCAAAACTCACGCCCATTGGCCATGTGCATTTCATGTACCGCTAATCAAACACTTGGCTGCTTATTCATGTTTGAGCATCGATCGGTCTCCTCCTGAGAATCTTATGTTGTGATTTTCCTCCTATCACCTACCTGGGGAGTGCCCAATCCACTAGACATGCCTAGGCTGCCCAGAACACATGGCAACGCCATGGTCACGCGGTGACCACGCGGCGGGCATGCGAGTTTACGTGCTCTAGAGTTGGGGGCCTCGGCCACCGCCCAAACCTCGATGTATCGCCACCAAACCATATATTTATGATTAAATAGGTACTTATGTAACTAGAAATGATTTTTGGACAAAATAAATAGCAAACTGTGAGGCAGCTGCAGTTCAATTTGACCCGCTTCCTGCTGAATCGACGGGAATTTGTCTTTTTCACCAGAGGTGGATCAAAACTTTTGACACCCAAGCATTTTGTCAATTGTGCATTATATATGGCCTAGTATTTTATAAAATTTATTAGGTCCAATTTTGCAACAAATATATGGTAGGTCCTTCACAAAAAAAACTCATTTTTGGGCACTCAGAAAAATGGAAAATGAATTTTTCGTGCAAAGAAAATGAAAACTTCCTTAGGCAACATTGTTTGGAATTCCAAGATGCACCCTTGTGCACAATAAGAGATCATTTGAACAAACTATGCCATGAATGTCGCCATAAGATTGATCATTTGGCTTGAAAGCCATGAATCTTCACGCATGATAGCTCATTTCTGAGAACACTTTTTTAAAAGAATTGCCGTATTACAAGTTTATTATTTTTCCTGGGAACTTGGCCATATATAATGACACAATGCGAAGGTTTCCCAATTTTTTGATTTTCTTTGAACTTTTTATGCCCGTTTCAAAACGCGGTCAAAACGGCGGGAATGACCGTTCCTAGCTAGTGGTTGAATCTTGAATTTTTTTGGTGTTTCTCTGATTAAATAGATACTTATGTACCTAGAAATGATTTTTGGAAAAAATAAAGAGCAAACTACGAGGTAGCTACAGTTCAAATTTGACCCGCTTCCTGCTGAATCGGCAGGAATTTGTCTTTTTCATGAGAGGTGGATCAAAACTTTTGACACCCAAACATTTGGTAATGACCATTAAATATGTCCTAATATTTTATAAAACTGATTTGGTGCAATTTTGCAACAATTATTTGGGAGGTCCTTCACAAAAAATCCTCCTTTTGGGCACTCGAAAAATGGAAAATGTTTTTTTCGTCCAAAGAAAATGGAAACTTCCTTAGGCAACATTGTTTGCCATTCCAATATGCACCCTTGTGCACAATATGAGATCATTTGAACAAACTATGCCATGAATGTGGCCATAAGTTTGATCATTTGGCTTGAAACCATTGATCTCCACACGTGATAGGTCGTTTCTGAGAACACTTTTTTAAAATAATTGTCGTATTACAAGTTTGTTATTTTTCCTGGAAACTTGGCCACATATAATGACACAATGCAAAGGTTTTCCAATTTTTTGATTTTTTTTGAATTTTTTATGCCCGTTTCAAAATGCGGTCAAAACGGCGGGAATGACCGTTCCTAGCTAGTGGTCGAATCTTGGAATTTTTTTGGTGTTTCTCTAATAAAATAGATACTCATGTACCTAGAAAAGATTTTTGGAAAAAATAAAGAGCAAACTACAAGGCCTAGTATTTGGATCAAAACTTTTTACACCCAACCATTTGGTAAATTGTGCATTAAATATGGCCTAGTATTTTAGAAAATGGATTTCGTCCAATTTTGCAACAATTATTTGGTAGGTCCTTCACAAAAAAACTCATTTTGGGCACTTGGAAAATGGAAAATGATTTTTTCGTCCAAAGAAAATGAAAATTTCCTTAGGCAACATTGTTTGCCCTTCCTATATGCACCCTTGTGCATAATATGAGATCATTTGAACAAACTATGCATCTTCATATATGATAACTCGGTTCCGAGAACACTTGGCTTAAAAGCCATTGATCTTCATACATGATAACTTGGTTCCGAGAACAGTTTTTAAGACATTTACTGTAGTCAATGTTTATTATTTTTCGTGTAACCTAGGTCAGATATAATCCCACATTGCGAAAGTTTTTTTTGTTTTTTTGAATTTCTTTCAAAATGTTGTCAAAACGGCGGGTATGACTACGAGTCTTCGGTCACCGGGAAGGTGACGACGA
>NC_057806.1:708433526-708435456 GCF_018294505.1 Triticum aestivum
AAGATCCCCATGCTCTGCTCCTTCCTCCCTCCCCCCCGGCAAGATCCAGCGCGCGGCCTCCCTCTCCTCGATCCAGATCGAGGCAGATGCTCCCCATATCCGTCTTGATCCACCTCCCCCTCGACTCTAGCCGCCTCCCTCGGTGCCACCCTCCCCGCCACCGCCGCCGCATCCGCCAAGCCCAAGCCCGCGCCCAAGGTGCCGATCCGACGTCCCTTCTCCTCCCCCGGCACCGATCTTTAAATTACTTGCTTGTCTAATCCACTTTTTTGGGTTGGATTTGCACCGGAAGGCGAGGTCCACGGACGACATCGATGACGACGACGATAAGGAGGAGGAGGACGACCAGGACATGCGCGACCCCACCCTCGAGCCCGACGAGCTAGACGAGGAGATCGTCGAGTCCGACCTCGAGCTCGACAACGACGGCGTCGTCCACCCCGACCACGACAACGCGCCATAGAAGGTCCTTCCCCTACTCACCCCTATCTCTGTTACCTTGTTTCCATCGCTGCTCCGCTCTGCTCTGCTAGTGTAGATCCGCAGCCAAACTCCCATCGTAGCAAGCGGCCCCGTCGTGGGATCACAGTGGGCTGACCGGATGCAGGAAATGTGCCAATTTCTGTTGGACCTTATACAACACATGATGCTCTTTTCTTTTTTCCTTTATTAGTTCCTCAAGCTTAACTGCCATGTTACTGTTCTAGGAGTAGTCTTAGTTGATGCTCAAAATTTAGTTGATGCTCAAAATTCTTCACAGTACTATATGCGCGCGCATGCGCCTCTCACTTTGACCGGCGCGCCAAGGCATGGCGCCGCTGCATGGCATGGCAGCATGGCTGTTTTTGTTTCTTTGCATTTGTAGTACCACGACCACAACAATGGCCCTTTTATTACGTTGGCCAGTACCCAGTAGGTAGTAGAATATGAGCCTGTTGGTTGCATATATATATAAAGCAGCTTGCGCCCGTCAAGATTTGCACTTGTTTTTTACACTCCTATAACCTATTGCATGAGGGGTAGTTTTATATGCAAGTGGGAACTGCACCGCATGCTAGTTATCAATAAAATGTTGAGATGCATGCGCATCAAGATCGTGTGGCTGATGGCGAGATCCACCACACATATGTATGATGTATTATCGTTTGTTGCCTGACATGACAATGACAATGACGCTGGATTGGAATGGATGCAGGTGGGTGGCCGAGGAGGACCACATCGTCGACTTCCCCACCGTGCGCCTCAAGGGAGGCATGCCCATCAGGGTCACCGCCAAAGACTAGCTGTCTGTCAATCGGACCACCGTCCTTGATCAACTCCCCGCGGCAGTCAAGCCAGCCATGCATATACATGATGCTGCTGCTACAAGTATGGTATCTTCCATAGCAAGGTTGAAAGGATCCTTAAAACAACCTAGCTAGGCAACATCTGATCTGAGAGTACATAGTTATGGGCATGCATGTATAAGTGCTGCAGGGAAGGGTTAATTAGCCATGGAGTAGTTGCCAGTAACCTCTTTCTGTTTATGGAGTGTAAACAAAATAAGAGCCCACATACACTTGCATCTTTTCTGAACATTCAGCCCGTCCTGTTTAGTCGAACGAAGAAAAAATGCAAGGACACCAAAAGGTGTGTAGATACACAGATAAAAAATATGTTGTTCCATACTAGTTGGAACACTTTTCGCTTAAATGATGTGCATGACAGATTTGTCCAGCCGCTGCACTTTACTGAACAGTTGTTTCCTAGACATGTTGGGTTTTTCAAACCTTCTCTTGGGAGTAATTATACTTGTTAACTACTGTCCTTTTGCAAGAAAAAGAAAAGCTGCTGTCCTGAATGAATGTAAAAATACTATAACAAGCCCTTCTTTGTTGCATTTAGGGGCATTGCAAGGCACTGCAATTACCTCGGAGATCTACTCTTGGCG
>NC_057806.1:708470605-708472565 GCF_018294505.1 Triticum aestivum
CCTCCCCTCCGGCAAGATCCAGCGCGCTCCAAGATCCCCATGCTCTGCTCCTTCCTCCCTCCCCTCCGGCAAGATCCAGCGCGCGGCCTCCCTCTCCTCGATCCAGATCGAGGCAGATGCTCCCCATATCCGTCTTGATCCACCTCCCCCTCGACTCTAGCCGCCTCCCTCGGTGCCACCCTCCCCGCCACCGCCGCCGCATCCGCCAAGCCCAAGCCCGCGCCCAAGGTGCCGATCCGACGTCCCTTCTCCTCCCCCGGCACCGATCTTTAAATTACTTGCTTGTCTAATCCACTTTTTTGGGTTGGATTTGCACTGGAAGGCGAGGTCCACGGACGACATCGATGACGACGACGATGAGGAGGAGGAGGACGACCAGGACATGCGCGACCCCACCCTCGAGCCCGACGAGCTAGATGAGGAGATCGTCGAGTCCGACCTCGAGCTCGACAACGACGGCGTCGTCCACCCCGACCACGACAACGCGCCATAGAAGGTCCTTCCCCTACTCACCCCTATCTCTGTTACCTTGTTTCCATCGCTGCTCCGCTCTGCTCTGCTAGTGTAGATCCGCAGCCAAACTCCCATCGTAGCAAGCGGCCCCGTCGTGGGATCACAGTGGGCTGACCGGATGCAGGAAATGTGCCAATTTCTGTTGGACCTTATACAACACATGATGCTCTTTTCTTTTTTCCTTTATTAGTTCCTCAAGCTTAACTGCCATGTTACTGTTCTAGGAGTAGTCTTAGTTGATGCTCAAAATTTAGTTGATGCTCAAAATTCTTCACAGTACTATATGCGCGCGCATGCGCCTCTCACTTTGACCGGCGCGCCAAGGCATGGCGCCGCTGCATGGCATGGCAGCATGGCTGTTTTTGTTTCTTTGCATTTGTAGTACCACGACCACAACAATGGCCCTTTTATTACGTTGGCCAGTACCCAGTAGGTAGTAGAATATGAGCCTGTTGGTTGCATATATATATAAAGCAGCTTGCGCCCGTCAAGATTTGCACTTGTTTTTTACACTCCTATAACCTATTGCATGAGGGGTAGTTTTATATGCAAGTGGGAACTGCACCGCATGCTAGTTATCAATAAAATGTTGAGATGCATGCGCATCAAGATCGTGTGGCTGATGGCGAGATCCACCACACATATGTATGATGTATTATCGTTTGTTGCCTGACATGACAATGACAATGACGCTGGATTGGAATGGATGCAGGTGGGTGGCCGAGGAGGACCACATCGTCGACTTCCCCACCGTGCGCCTCAAGGGAGGCATGCCCATCAGGGTCACCGCCAAAGACTAGCTGTCTGTCAATCGGACCACCGTCCTTGATCAACTCCCCGCGGCAGTCAAGCCAGCCATGCATATACATGATGCTGCTGCTACAAGTATGGTATCTTCCATAGCAAGGTTGAAAGGATCCTTAAAACAACCTAGCTAGGCAACATCTGATCTGAGAGTACATAGTTATGGGCATGCATGTATAAGTGCTGCAGGGAAGGGTTAATTAGCCATGGAGTAGTTGCCAGTAACCTCTTTCTGTTTATGGAGTGTAAACAAAATAAGAGCCCACATACACTTGCATCTTTTCTGAACATTCAGCCCGTCCTGTTTAGTCGAACGAAGAAAAAATGCAAGGACACCAAAAGGTGTGTAGATACACAGATAAAAAATATGTTGTTCCATACTAGTTGGAACACTTTTCGCTTAAATGATGTGCATGACAGATTTGTCCAGCCGCTGCACTTTACTGAACAGTTGTTTCCTAGACATGTTGGGTTTTTCAAACCTTCTCTTGGGAGTAATTATACTTGTTAACTACTGTCCTTTTGCAAGAAAAAGAAAAGCTGCTGTCCTGAATGAATGTAAAAATACTATAACAAGCCCTTCTTTGTTGCATTTAGGGGCATTGCAAGGCACTGCAATTACCTCGGAGATCTACTCTTGGCG
>NC_057806.1:708472575-708474955 GCF_018294505.1 Triticum aestivum
AAAAAAACTCATTTTTGGGCACTCAGAAAAATGGAAAATGAATTTTTCGTGCAAAGAAAATGAAAACTTCCTTAGGCAACATTGTTTGGAATTCCAAGATGCACCCTTGTGCACAATAAGAGATCATTTGAACAAACTATGCCATGAATGTCGCCATAAGATTGATCATTTGGCTTGAAAGCCATGAATCTTCACGCATGATAGCTCATTTCTGAGAACACTTTTTTAAAAGAATTGCCGTATTACAAGTTTATTATTTTTCCTGGGAACTTGGCCATATATAATGACACAATGCGAAGGTTTCCCAATTTTTTGATTTTCTTTGAACTTTTTATGCCCGTTTCAAAACGCGGTCAAAACGGCGGGAATGACCGTTCCTAGCTAGTGGTTGAATCTTGAATTTTTTTGGTGTTTCTCTGATTAAATAGATACTTATGTACCTAGAAATGATTTTTGGAAAAAATAAAGAGCAAACTACGAGGTAGCTACAGTTCAAATTTGACCCGCTTCCTGCTGAATCGGCAGGAATTTGTCTTTTTCATGAGAGGTGGATCAAAACTTTTGACACCCAAACATTTGGTAATGACCATTAAATATGTCCTAATATTTTATAAAACTGATTTGGTGCAATTTTGCAACAATTATTTGGGAGGTCCTTCACAAAAAATCCTCCTTTTGGGCACTCGAAAAATGGAAAATGTTTTTTTCGTCCAAAGAAAATGGAAACTTCCTTAGGCAACATTGTTTGCCATTCCAATATGCACCCTTGTGCACAATATGAGATCATTTGAACAAACTATGCCATGAATGTGGCCATAAGTTTGATCATTTGGCTTGAAAGCCATTGATCTCCACACGTGATAGGTCGTTTCTGAGAACACTTTTTTAAAATAATTATCGTATTACAAGTTTGTTATTTTTCCTGGAAACTTGGCCACATATAATGACACAATGCAAAGGTTTTCCAATTTTTTAATTTTTTTTGAATTTTTTATGCCCGTTTCAAAATGCGGTCAAAACGGCGGGAATGACCGTTCCTAGCTAGTGGTCGAATCTTGGAATTTTTTTGGTGTTTCTCTAATAAAATAGATACTCATGTACCTAGAAAAGATTTTTGGAAAAAATAAAGAGCAAACTACAAGGCAGCTACAATTCAAATTTGACCCGCTTCCAGCTGAATCGGCGGAAATTTGTCTTTTTCACCAGAGGTGGATCGAATCTTTTAACACCCAACCATTTGGTCAATTGTGCATTAAACATGGCCTAGTATTTTATAAAATTGATTTAGTACAATTTTGCAACATTTATTTGGTAGTTCCTTCACAAAGAAACACCATTTGGAGCACTCGAAAAATGGGAAATGAATTTTCCGTGCAAAGAAAATGAAAACTTCCTTAGGCAACATTGTTTGTCATTCCAATATGCACCCTTGTGCACAATATGAAACCATTTGAACAAACTATGCCATGAATGTGGCCATAAGATTGATTATTTGACTTGAAAGCCATGAATCTTCACACATGATAGCTCATTTCTGAGAACATTTTTTTAAAACAATTGCCGTATTGCAAGTTTGTTATTTTTCCTGTGAACTTGGCCACATATAATGACACAATGCGAAGGTTTTCCAATTTTTTGATTTTTTTTGAATTTTTTATGCCCGTTTCAAAATGCGGTCAAAACAACGGGAATGGCCGTTCCTAGTTAGTGGTTTAATCTTGGAATTTTTTTGGTGTTTCTCTGATTAAATAGCTACTTTTATACCTAGAAATGATTTTTGGAAAAAATAAATAGCAAACTATGAGGCAGCCGCAGTTCAAATTTGACCCGCTTCCAGCTAAATCGGCGGAAAATTGTCTTTTTCCGGAGAGGTGGATCAAAACTTTTTACACCCAACCATTTGGTAAATTGTGCATTAAATATGGCCTAGTATTTTAGAAAATGGATTTCGTCCAATTTTGCAACAATTATTTGGTAGGTCCTTCACAAAAAAACTCATTTTGGGCACTTGGAAAATGGAAAATGATTTTTTCGTCCAAAGAAAATGAAAATTTCCTTAGGCAACATTGTTTGCCCTTCCTATATGCACCCTTGTGCATAATATGAGATCATTTGAACAAACTATGCATCTTCATATATGATAACTCGGTTCCGAGAACACTTGGCTTAAAAGCCATTGATCTTCATACATGATAACTTGGTTCCGAGAACAGTTTTTAAGACATTTACTGTAGTCAATGTTTATTATTTTTCGTGTAACCTAGGTCAGATATAATCCCACATTGCGAAAGTTTTTTTTGTTTTTTTGAATTTCTTTCAAAATGTTGTCAAAACGGCGGGTATGACTACGAGTCTTCGGTCACCGGGAAGGTGACGACGA